>NC_067161.1:20245676-20485676 GCF_903995435.1 Acomys russatus
GGGACATTTGAAAATAGCTGGAGCCATTTTATATGTCACTTGTATTGAGTAGGCAGAGATGAGAAATATTGCTAAATATGCTGCACCAAAGACAGCCTACCAAAGAAGCGTCATATGGTCTAAACGGTCAATAGCATGAAGAGGGAAAAGCCCTGATTTCTGTGGGTCTGAACATCTAAAACCTTACAGGTAGGGTAATAGAGAAGGAAACTTGGTAATTTTCAAAGAAAAGCTGTCCACTACCTTTTCTTCCCTCCCCTCTCCCTTCCCCTACCCTCCCCTCCCTTCTCTTCCCCTCCCCTCTCCTCCCCTTCCCGTTCATATTCAATTAGAAAATAGCATTAGTGTGTTTTTGTACTGATAAAATCATAGGTAGGAAATAAATAACAGAGCATCTTGAGCTCCCCACAAGTGATCAGCTCGAAAATGGGAGAATCATTGCATAGAGATCTCCAGAACGCTTGATTGCACAGTTCGTAAAGAATTTTCCAAAAGCATATGTCATTCCACATTTAAAAAATTGTTGTCTACATTTTAAATTATTATTGTATGCAAGCTATGTAATCTCCAGCAGTGAAGTCGGTTACATATGTCCTTTAAAGATATCCCGTAAAACATAAAATAAACCTCACAGGCTTCACATTGAGGCCAGTTAACTCACAAAACCTGCCTTCTGAATAAGATCATGAGCAGACCTCATGCTCATGGTGAAACTCCCACTTCCACCACATTGCATCACATCAAAAGCTGCTTCCAGTAGAAGGTGCTCAAGCTGTAGTCTTTAATCTAAGAAATGCGTAAGATGCATCACCAGGGCAACTATTTTAACTTTTTTGTTCTCATTTAGGCTCATTTAAGAAAGAACAGTAGGGAAACCATTCACCATCAGCATATAATGGTGGACAAAGAGATGACTTGGGCTGGAGAGATGGCTCAGTGGATAAGAGTGCCACCTGCTCTTCCAGAGGTCCTGAGTTCAATTCCCAGAAACCACATGGTGGCTCACAACCATCTATAAGGTGGTCTGATGCCCTCTTCTGCAGATAAAGCACTCATATGCAATAAATAAATCTTTAAAAAAAAGAGAGAGATGACTCAAGGGAACTCAGAGTATAAAGTATTCACTATGTAAGGAGGAAGAGTGGAGCTGGCACCACCCGAAGGCACATAAAGCCAGGCATGGTGGCTGATAAGAAAGGCAGTGTACATGCTGGAAGATGTTAGGTAGAGACAGGACGCTCTTCAGAAGCTTATGGGCTAGCTAGCCTGAGTTATGCATCCACCACCAACAAAGAAACTGTGTATAAAATGGAGTGGAAGGCAAATAATAATATTAGAGGTTGTTCCCTTACCTTCAAATATATGCTGTGTAACACCACTACCTGCGTTCATGACCATTAACACACACACACACACACACACACACACACACTCACATAAAAAAGATAAAAAATACACAGTTTTCAAGAGACAGCCTTTTTTTTTTTTTTTTTTTTGCCTGTGGTACACTGGTTTATTTAATAAATAGGAAACATGCTACAGGTATTTAATCATTAAATGTATTTAATATTCAGTAGTAGAAGAGATAGTTATGTAGCTAAGTGGCTAGGTTGATAGCTTTCAGGTGAGGTGATTAATAGGCATATAGGCTGTCAGATATAGACAGTGAGTTTGTAACCAGGATAACATGAAAAGCCTTACTACATCCCTGGGTATCTATATTTTCAAATTCACCCTCAGGTACTAAAGGCAGATGTGATATATCAGTCATACTAAAATTTGGATTGGATGCTCATTGGTCTGGTGCAGTCTAGTAAGATATAAACATCATGCACAGGGGCCGAGAACTGGTAGACCATAGACAGGCTTTCTGAAAGGATTTCTCGAAAGTAGAGCAGGGAAGGTTTCATGCTCATGCAAGTCCTAGATAACCTTCTTCGGCCCCAGAATAAAGACCTGTCCGCTAAAAACAACTGGGAGCTTTGTGCCAATAGAGATGACACAATAGCCCAATGAGCCTAAGGAGGAAAGCTATGTGGTTGGAATTCAAGACTGGATCAGATCAGTGTTCTGGACATAGGCATACTATAAACAGAAAGGAGCAACGGATAAATATCATCAACTCAGAATGCACAAGAGTGCTGCTTGTACAGAGCCAGTGGGATGAACTTATGTTAAGAAAGACGGTAGTACATTTTTTTTTTTAAAACACAGATGCCACCCTCTAGGCTCTGTGATACTGAGTCTTAGCCTATAATATTTCCTTGGGGAGAACCTGGCTCCACACACACCGTGCTAGACTCCCACCTCTTTGCAGGCTTATCCCTCTGGTGTCAGACTCAATGTGAACTCATTTTTTCTACTTAAGTGTATGTGATCCATGATATCTGATGTATACCAAGACTTTCATCTACCATTCAGAAAGCCCGAGCAACCAAAGAAACCATCTTCCCTACACAGATTCCTGTTACTATCTACTGTTTGCCTTATTGTTACTATAAAGTGCTTACTCATGGGGCTTACAGGAATATCTAGCAGTGTTTCTCCTGCATGAAAGACTTCATTCAGTTGCACCATCTGTAGAGAGGTCTATGCTCACCAAGAGAAACAGATGCCAACATAGGCAACTAACCTAGCTCCATCCCTTCTCTAAATGACAGTATTATTCTTTGAAGATATTGACTGAATTGTGTTCCTTGGTGAAAGTGACACTGGAGGAAAAGAGTTCATGGTTCTCCTTATTTTAAGCAATATAGGCCACATGTTTATTAGTATAAAAATGACATTTCCCATCATATGGCATTCCTCCGCCCCCCAGAGGCTGCCTTTTCTTGGCATTCAATTAAATATTTACTTGCCTGTGTGTTTTCTAGTGCTGTAAAGTATGAATACTAGCATTTGATAACTCTATCAACCCTTTCACAGCTATATTATCCATGCCTGGGAGAAGGCCAGGAACCCAGCGGAAGCACAATCAATAGTTATAAAATAAATATTGAACAGACCACCTTGGGAATACTTATAGGCACGCTTCAGTTACTAGAGTGGGCCTCAGTTTAGGCAAAGATTGCCATAAGGCCTGACCAACTGTGTTGGACTTTGACTGTAGCACCTTCTCCACACAGAGGTGGGAAGTGACACACACTGGTCATGCTGGGTTGTGTGAAGGGATTCACTTCTGCGCAGGCTTTGCAAGAGTCAATAGAATAATCAATGGAAGAGGTTGAAGAGAGGGAGCAGGATGATGTCCTCTGAAAGACTCCACCAAGCAGGGGGTTGAAGCAGAAACTGAGTCTCACAGCCAAACTGTGGGAAAAACACAGGGAGTCCACTGAAACAGTGGGGCTATAGAACAAACCAGAGGGGACAGGAGCTCCATAAGAAGATCCACAGAGACAACATATCTGGGCCCAGGGTGGCCTGTGGAAACTGATGCATCAACCAAGGACCGTGCATGGAGAAGACTTAGGCCCCAAACTCAGATGTAGCTGATAGGCAGCTCAGCCTCCATATGGGTCCCCTAGTAAGAGGAACAGGGTCTGTCCCTGCCATGGACTCTGTTGCCTCCACTTTAATCACTTCCTTCTGGTGGGGCAGCCTTATCAAGCCACAGAGAAAGAGGATGCAGGCAGTCCTGATGAGACTTGGTAGGCTAGGGCAAGTTGGTAGAGGAGAAGTGCTCCCCTTCTCTGAGGACTAGGGAAGAGGAAGAGGGGGAAAGAGGAAGGGAGGCTGGGCCTGGGAGGAGATGATGGAGGGGGCTTTGACTGGGATGTAAAGTGAATAAATTGTTTTAAATAAATTTTATTTTAAAAAAGAGTGAAACTCAAAACAATAGTAAGTATACTCATATTTTTTTCTCCATTTGGAATTTTGAAGCAGGTCTCTCTTGGAGCCCAGTTTTTCCTTCTACTTGCTTTGGAGTTGAAGCTGGTCTGGAACTCCAGACCATGACTCTAATGTCTTCTAATTTTGGGATAAAAAGTATATATCAGAATGCCAAAGATTTTTAGTTATTTTAAATTTTAAAGTTATATTTGTATTGATGTTTTTGTCCTGTATGTATGTATATGTACCATGTACTTATTTCTTGTTGGTCATAAGAAGGCATGGGTTTCCCTGAAACTGGGATTAGATATGGTGGTGCAACTGAATGTGCATGCTGGGAATTGAACCCTGGCCCTTTGTGAGAGCAGCCAGTGAACAGCTGAGCCATCTCTCTAGGCCCATGAGTAAACACTTTAAAATAATAACATGGCAAGAAGTCGATAGTAAAAGGAATTTGTGTAGGTAAAGGGTTTGAACTGGTTGTATAGGCTTTCTATAAAGGGACATGAACTAAGAAAAACTGAGAAGTTTTGTAAAAGTAGTAACCTCCACAGGCTACCTACTTTAACACTCTAAAATTTTAAGATTACTTTTATTGATGTTATTTTGACATGATTACATTCATAAATTAACATTAATACTACTTAGGCCAAGAGGTTTTCACTTGGAATATGTAAAAGCATCTTGACAATTTATCAAGGGCAGATATTTATGTTTTGAAAATTAACATTACATAAAATATATTTGTTCACACTTGTTTTAATTACTAGGTCAAAAAATATCACAAATTGATTTTAGGTGAGAAAGACAATCCTCAGATGTAATTTTAAAATTTTTAGTTATTTATTTGTGTAAATGTATTTGTGTATTGTTCTGTGTGAATGTACAAAGCTCTGTGTACGCACAAGGAGTAGTAGCAGTAGTTGCAGCAGCAGTAGCTGTTGTTGTGTTGCTTTGGCTGTTGTTGTGTGTTGTGGAATGCATCTGGAAGCCAGAAGAAGGCATCAGGTTCCTTGGAACTGAAGTAACCTACTCAGGACGAGCAGATCTGAACGCTGGTCTTCATGATTGCACAGCAAGTGCTTTAAACTGCTGAGCCAGCTTTCTAGCCTCTATCTATTCCTAAAGAAGGAAACTATATTGGGCAACATAGCCCCAAAGTTTCGCCAACTCCAGCAATCATGGTGTTACCAAGTGCACAGCTAAGAATAAAAGTGCTAAGTAATGACCATATGCTTCAGCGGCATGTAAACACTTTTTCACTTAATTTTCTTTGTTAAGTCCATGTTAGAAGCAATATTCATTTCCATTATTAGCAGGTGAAGAAACTGCTGCTTATGAAAGGTCGATAATTCTCTAAGGTCATGTCTGCTAAGGTTCTCTTAAACCACGAGAGTGATGCCTTTTACACACAGCCGTATCCAAACCCTTAGCCAAATTTACTGCAGTTTGTCATTGGCTTTGCTGTCTAGACATGGCAAGCATCTTCTGAGAGGATCTTATTTGAGGTGGCAAGAATCCTAGAAGGTTTTAAGCCAGGCAAATGCTTTGATTGAAAGTAAATTACAACTATTGTTTGCCTGCTCACTTTTACTTTTAGTGTACATTGGTGCTAAGATGCAGAGATGAAAGCCTTGTCAGTCACAGGTACACTTTCAAAATCAATCCAAAGGCAAAACAGAGTTTGAAAAAAAAAAGATTCTATGTGGCAACAGACCTAGCTCCAGGTATCTTTATATTCAGTTGCTTTCCAAAGTTTGAAAGCTGCTTGTTAACTATTTTTTAAGAATATAAGATATTCAGGAGTTTAGTCTTTGAATATAACAACGTAGAGTTGAGTGTTTTCCTTTCCTGAGATGTCAGTTGGGGGAAAATGTATTTTCGAGACATCGGCAGGAAATAATCAACATAATTAATCATTATGACATCTACTCACATTTAGTCATTATCATTTATTTGTTATAATTGCTAACACGTTCTTAAATGAAGGACACATACAGACATAACTGTCAGAGAATTTTAGCAGGTCTTACTTTTGATGATTGACTGTCATCCTCTCTGACCTATGACTGTATCTTTCCCATATCATGAGAGAGGGGTTTTCCTTTGGATGAATTTTTTTCAGGTTCTTAACATCAATGTGAAACATCATTAAAGTATGATGTGTGGAAAATGTGCAGGCACCTTCTCCAGAATCCTAACAATATATGGAGCTTCCATTGGTGCCAACTAATAATCTCTGTGACCCAAGTGGCTCATTTCCTGCACAGAGCACAGCAGACACTGTGCACTGCCCTGTGTTACTCCACTGAGTAACAAAAGCCCACCATCCATTTGGGTCACTAATCCCACACTGCTCTGTTCAGAGACCTTGTCTTTAATTTCTAAGGTTTTTTTTTTTTTTTTTTTTTTTCAATCAGTGTCTCCTTTAAAGGTCTTCAAGCACTGAAATCTCAAGTTCTCTTCATTCTTTCCATCCTGTTGATGATTTCAAAGAAATGTACCTTTGAAGACAAAATCGACCTTTCCAAATAATTATTTTTGTTTTCTCTGCACACTTCTATCATCCTGCCTACAACCCTTACTCATTCTCCAATTTTAAAAAGATTATGGATCTATTCTAACAGAGACTTCGCTTCAGTAGAGGAATGGGGTGAGTAGTAGTAAGTAAAAAATAGCTATTTTTTTAAGCAGTAAAACTTCCCATTATATAACACCATTAAGAAGAAGCATGTTTCACTAACTGCTAAGACAAATAGCTTCCAGCCTCCAACTGCTCCCAAACCATGCCAATCCAGCCTCATTGTGCCCCATGAATCCCAGGGCTGTCCAAGCCAGTGGTTCTTAACCTTCCTCATGCTGTGACCCTTTAATATAGCTCTTCAGGCCACAGTGACTCCCAACCATAAAATTATTCCATTGCCACTTCATAACTGTAACTTATTCCCTTTAATAATAGTATTGTAAATATCTAATATGCAGGATGTCTGGTATGCAAAGCCCTCAAAGGGTCATGACCCACAGGTTGAGAACCAGTAGTCTAAGGAGCTGATTACTTAAAAACATTATTTTCAGGGTAATGTAAAGATGGCTCATCTGTGAAGAGTACAGCTGTGAAGAGGACCCAGTTCTCGGCATCACTTGGGTGGATCATAGCCTGTCTGTAACTGAAGTTCTATGGGATCTAACATTCTCTGCTTTCTTCTAAGAGGGCCTACCCACACATGCATACATACACACAGAGCTGCACAGGCACGCATACATTTCAAAAAATATAAAAACATATAGCATCATGTCGTTACTTATTGCCCACATTTATATTCTTGAAACATACAACATTTCATGGGGGAAAAAAATAAACCCTGTAGTCTTTAAATACCTGTGGCTGAGTCTCAGTAACTCCTATGGCTAGTATTCTGGCTAATGTGTTTCTTCATATTTCAGTATCTCAGTAGAAGCAATAAAATGTGAGACTCTCTAGAAATTTACTGATAGTGTCCCTACAGCTGGAGCCATTGTTTTCTAGCCTGACTCTGGACAAACAAATAATATGACATGGTAAATGCTTTCATGGGTGTTCTGCTAATATGATACAAGTTGCACTGCATCTGAGTGACGTTTTGTTCAGTAGAAACCCCCATGAGCTCTATTAGCATCCAAGATTCACACCCAGTCTGTGCTGAAAGCCTGAAGGGTACGTAGATATTCTGGAAGAATATCTTTACCTCTGTCTTTGTTGTGCTTGCAAAATCAGTGTGCTTAAGACAAATAAAAGAACCTAGAGCTTGAAGCTGACTTACAAAAACAAAACCACAAAAGGTTTACTAAGTTCTTAAGCCATCCAAAGAATGAAGCCCATCTTGGCTAGGAAGGTCGGAGAGATAGGAACCTGACATCCAGGAAAGGTGGAGTATTGTCTCTTTCACATAGGAGAGAAGAGAACAAATTCCCCCTACTCCCATCCATCCAGTCACTGCCCTCTGGTTTGTTCAAACTGTGTCAATCCAATTTGCTTTTAGTGATCTCCGTGTCCTAATTTCTTTGAATATGCTTACTAGCCATGCAACAGGTTAATGAATAGAAGTGTTGCTGTATAGTCAAATGTATAAATAAGGCAGTTTCTCCATTTATTTATTTATTTATATTATTTGTGAATCCTCAGGGGGCTCCAGGAATTTACTCAATACAGGGAGACTAACAAGCCTTATGGAGCTCAGAACATTTCATTCAGCAGCTGCTATGCTTTTTTTTTTTATACTACTTATCAGATTGAATATCATAGAAATGCTGGAAACCACAGCATGTCAAAACACGAATCCTCAAGTTGAAGATGTTCGAAAGACAAAGTGCACTCGTTTGATGGCTTATTTGTAGAAGGCTGCACCAAGGAGAACACTTACCTGAGGCAGGGTTCTAAGACCTGAGACAGAAAGGATAATTACCTTCACGGATGTTTTATTATTAAAGAGGATAATGATGGGTACTAGGAGAGTGGATGACACTATTAGGAAAGCTGCCACAAGTGACTTAATGATTGGGAAGATCATTTATCTTTTTCAGTAGGGCTTTTGGTTCATTTTTCTGAGAGATTTTTTAAAAATACTTTGAAACTTTTCTGTTTTAATTTTTGATTGCCAAACTGAAAATTATTCTTCTATAGAAAAAAAAAAGGTATATTTGAATACCTAGTTATCTGTTTACTCTTAAATTTACAAATAAATATTTATAATTCATCTTTGTATTTAGTCACTCTATGTTCAACTGGTAAATTTTGATTGAAAAGTAACAGCTTAAATGATACAAGTTTGATCTATTAATAATGATAAATGTCTGTACATGCTCACTATCTTTACTATGACCATTACCTCCCATTCAGTATCTTATTTTATGTGGCTATTCATTCTTAAGAGGTAATTTTATTGAAGGAGGTAAAACTACATCTGAATAAAATTTATATTGCCGAGCTTCCTGAACAACTCCATGTGTGCATGTGTGGCTAACATGTGAAAACACTTGTTTGGGGTTGCTTCCTACAGTGAGCAAATCTCTTAGAGGAAAAAATCACTTGGGGAGGGGACAGCTGCTTATTGTTTTACAGATTCATTTTCCTCCCGATATAGATATAATGGCTGGTACCATATTAACTATATTGTGGTTATGAGACAAAATCAGATAACAGGCTATGACTATGGTCTAATCAAAAGTACAAGCAAAAAGTGAACACCAAAAAAGCAGTGTAGTCAGATGGATCACCTGTTATTGATAGTACCAAAGAGCTGCCATGTAACTGTCCACTGCCTGGCCTTATATTTTTTGTTACTCGGAGAGGAGTGCTGCAGTTTCAGTCTTTCATTGACCTCCATACACAATTCTCTAATCAACATGTGTCTTTAAAATAAGGAGTTGCTTCATGAATTCTTTTTTTTTGTAGGAGTGTGAGTTGCTATGCAGATTGGAAGATAAACAGACACGAGACACGCAGTCTTAAAAAAAATATACACACACACACACATTCCGATGTAGCAATCAGGCAACTAAAATTTATCCAAAGAAAATAGAGAATAATTGTATGTACAGTGATGTTGAATTCAATATTGCTTCTATAGGTTAAAATACGGAACAAATACAAATACTCACTACCAAGTAGATGAAAATGATTGAAATAACAGAAATAAAACTGCACAATCCAGGCTCTAAAAATGGTCTGTGCAATCTTATGACAAGAAGTCATATTTAAAGCATTGTGAAGTATTATAAAGTGGCATCATGAAGTTAATTAAAGTATATTAAACATGTCAAGACATGTGCTATTAGATGACAGTACTAATCCATAGAGACATCGCACACTGTTGAATCTACCTACCTAGATGTGTGACATCAGGTTGATGGAGGTTATGTTTTGGCATTTCTGCATTTAGTTACACTTCTACTGATACCTTTTGAAAAGTCTTACAATCAGCAGGCGTTCCTTTAGATAAGGAGCAAGGTACATTGGAAGAGCTATATTGAGTTTTTATATTGCGTTCACTGAGACGGAATTAGAAATAGCCCAAACTTGAAATCATTGATTCCTCTGATGTTACAGCAATTAGTAAGTCGTGTGAGTTTGGATTATTTGTTCTGATTGAGAAGCTTAAACCTTTACTGCTGAAGTGACAACAGGTTTCTTTGAATTTATTTTGGCAAGAGTTGACAGGGTTTCAGCCTTAACTCACCATCTGCCCATTTCAGGTGACAGTAGATATGTGCTTATTACATATTATGAAAACCAACATGCCTGGGAAAGTCCTGAGAAGATAATCTATCCCATCAAGTCTGTGCCTTCAACAGTCTCTAAGTCGAACTTGATATTATATGCAATTATATACTTTTGGCTTCTATCATAGCAAGAGTGTTTTGATATGTTCTCTTAAACAAAACTTTCTTATATTTTCACACTAAAGGAACAAAACTAGATGTATTTTGAAAGTGAAAGAATTATATAAATAGAAAAGCTGTGCACCTGAACTAGGTGCAACATGTGTGGGAGTTGCCGCGTTACTGGGATTAGTGAACATTCCAATTCTAATTTGCTGATGGATGCAGGCCTGAACCTATGTTGTTGGGGAAAGCAATGGGATTACGAACGGCCACAGTCTTAGATTCTAAATGATTACTGGCCAAGAGTTCAGTTACTTATGCAATATTGTCCAAAGTTCTTCACTCTGCCTTTCTTATCCCTCTTCCCTTTTAGACAGCAACTGAGGATGTTTCATGGCACTGGACTTTGGAGCCACTTGTAACTTTAGGATAACTAAAGACATTTCTGATAATATATATTTAGTTACATAAAGCACATCTGAAAAAAATTCAAACTATACATATGCCCTGAATTCAGCAATGATGTGATTACATTTATAACTACAAAATAAGTTTACTGTTTGAAATAAGATGATGTGCTGACATTTATCCACTATATAAAAAAAAAACCCATGTAATATTCAAGTGCATGAGCACACACCACACACAGGTACATGCATGGTTTAGATAAACAAGGAACTTGAATTCCACTGCACAGATAGAGCTCTCTCTTACTGCCTGTCTCTTTTTCCCTCTGACTGACTCATTATCACTCTCTCCTCTCCATATTTATATATTCATTCATCTAAATAAATAAGTAAATGTAACAAGGCATACAACCAAACAAGAAGCTTGAGAGAAAGCTGAGAACTTAAGAGGGCCTGTTATTTTTCTAGAGGACCTGAGTTCAATTTCCAATATCCATGCCTGCTAGCTCACAAAGCTTGTAATCACAGTTCCAGGGGATCGGATGCCTCTGGCCTCTGCACATACCAACACAGGAGGCATACACTCACAAAGCACACCCACATATACATAACTAAAATAAAAATGTCTGTAAAAATGGTATCAACAACGCACTATACAAAAAGACACACACGTACACACACGTACACACACCACACACACAGTGTGTGTGTGGTGTGTGTATGGTGTGTGTGTGTGTGTGTGTGTGTGTGTGTGTGTGTGTGTTTTGAGAGAGGGATTCTCTGTGTAGCCCTGACTGGCTGTCCTAATCTAGCTGCCTCTGCCTCCTAAATGCTAGGATTAAAGGTGTGGACTACCACCTATGGGCTAATTAAAATATAATTTAAAGTTAAAATTATATTTGCCTTTAGGAAAAAACAGCTTTCCTGTAGCAATAATTCTCTTTTGAATGTTTTAAATACTTAGTGATATTCAGTAATTTTAACATATATGTAGACTGTTATATTACACTTACGTGAACCAACTTTTTTCTTTTTCTTTTATATTTTGGATGTATAAAATAATGGGTTGGTGTTACCAAAATGTTTATGTGCTATAGCTACATGCTGTAGTAATTACTGGTTAAATTATATAATATCTACTATTATTCAGATTAATCTAAACTGAAGGTGTAGAGATGCTGAATAAATTGTTGGGGGTCCATATCCATATCCTGTGCATTTGGGGAGCTGAGGCAGGAGGACAGCAACTGCAAGGCTAGCCGGGGCTTCACTGAAAAATCCTGTTCCAAAAACAAAAATAAAAACAAGCACACTAAATGGATTGGAAGGAGACCTAGAGAAATGGTTTGGGACCTGAGGACTAAGTAGGTAAATTCAATCCAGTAGCTGTACTTTTCGTAAATGTGTATCCTATAACATTATAAATTTACAGAGAGATTTTACCTTATGCAACATAACTTCATTTAAAGACAACTTGGGCGCTTTACTAATTATCTTTGTTGAACAACTGCTGCGTATGCAGATTGATGCAACCAGTAGAGGGGCTGGCTGGATGTCATTTATGAATTTGCATGACAGTGCCTAAAATGGCGTTGCTTGTGACCACAGCTCTCCAAGTTCCCAGAAACACAAGATGATGTTCCAAATGTAATCATCCTGCCTTCTGTTGTGCGAGCTGACCACTGGATTGATGACAGAGCAGGGGTAACAAAATTAAACAAAACAGGGAGTGCACGGGGAAGCGCCTGCTCCCTGCCTCTGTGCTAAAGTGGATTATCACCATTAGAAAAGGCTTTTGCTAAGTGAGATATTTTACATTACCTATAAAATACATTTAAAGTGTTAACCTTGAGGAGAATAACCCTGATTAATTATAGTTGCCAATAATTAATTCGGTCTTTTAAAATTTTTATCCAATTATAATTCTTCATCCTAGCTAGTTTCTACTTGTAATCACTCATGTTCTGTAAGAAGAAAATACTCTGAAATGGACCTAATTCAGCAGCCTGAACACAGTAACTAATTATACAAATAAACTGTATAGATGTCAAAAATAATTTGACGGATTTTTTTTCCTATGACAACTTAAGGAATTAATAGGTTTAATGAAATGCATCCCTTTCTGTATGGAGCTAGAAGGATGCTCCCTAACTCTTTGGAATGGTACCTTTTTTTTTTTTTTTTCAGTATACTAAATCAACATTTAAAAATAGCTCGTACCATCTCACATGAATCAAAGCAAATTTACAAGGACAGGGATTAAGGAAACAAACAAACAAACAATATGAACCATACCAAACCAAACCCTTTATTAGTAAGGAATAATCAGTCAAATTTCTTTGCAAAACCTGAAGGGTTCAGAAGGGAACATTCACTGGCAAGTGTTTTAAGTGCAACCCGTTTCCTGATTACTGAGAACCATCCCATGGAAGAAAGAGAAAGAAGTGACCTAAGCCAACAACTCTGAGCAGATAAAATGTTATTGGTGTGTGTGTGGGGGGGGGGGGGAAACAAGGGGAGCTTTGATTTTATTTTCTCTATGGTGAAAACTAGGAATTTCTGCTGAATAAGTGTTTCTTAAGAAGAGTAATAAAGTGGCAAGGCATGGTAGTATACACCTTTAGTCTCGGCCCTTGGGAGCTCTCTGAGTTCATAGCCAGCCAAATCAATACAGGTGTGAGAACCTATCGTAGGCAAAATAGAGAGCTGTAACTTAAGAGTTTACTCGAGAAACTGGTTACTGTGTTTGTATTATGTAGTTGTGGGCTGGAGATGTCAGCTGTTTCAGAAAAGAACATGGTGATATCAGGAGCTAAGATGGTAAATTCCTCAGAAGAGTCTGAGCCTTTCAGATTGTGGCTCCAAACAACATCAGGTTGTTGGTTAACGGGTTGCATTTTTGGCTGGGGTGAACCAAAGCACCATCCTGGAACCCACTTCGCAGACAGCACTGAGTACAGCTGCAGGGGACATGAAGGAATCGACTCTTCTACAGGAAGTAGAAACAGGAATAGGAAGCTATGAACTGCACAAGTGATACTGAATATAATGGGCTGTGGGATGACTCTTGAAAACTTTCAGATAGAAACAAATTATAAGAAACTTAAATATTTAATCACATGATAATCCTTGTAACCCTTCTGTCCAATATTGATCACGTAATTGTAAAACAATGTCTAGGTTTGTAAGACTGAAGAATGAAACAAATGAATTTATATGCACTGAAAATGAAAAAAAAAAAATTAAGTGGGGAAGGAATAGGGTTCCTAGAAATCTAGCTTGAGGCTGGAATTTGTTAACTGAAATGGAAGCTACGGAAAGCTTCATCAGAAGAGTGAAGGCAAAAACTGTGAGGTGATAGGACTGATCAGCATCTTTCCAACAAAGCTGGTCTCCTCTACAGAACATTTCCTGCAGGCAGAGTAGCCTTGGCTCTAGGGTACAACGTTCTCCTTCACTTCATCCTGAATTGGGGGCATTTGACATTCTACTTTCAAGCTCCTGACACAGAGCAGACAAGGACAATGTAGATTTTCAGAAAGGCTGTATGAAACTGCAAGAATCTTTAGCCTCATGGTCAAGAACAAGTTAGGCATATTGACTATGCTAAGTTTCAGTTTTCAGAGAACGGAAACACAGATACACACACACACACACAGAGAGAGAGAGAGAGAGAGAGAGAGCTCACACGTACACAAATTGCATAGCTATGACCATGTTACTGTGTGCTCATACATACCCACAGCAACACACTGTGGCCTTGTGGAGTGTCTGGTGCACAGCTATGCAGTTTTTCTGATAATGGAAGTAGGAAGACGCAGCCGTTATCATCTCACCTCTGCAGCTCATGAATCCAATTCCTACTGCCCACTTTTGGATTGTGTTGAATCTAGAAACTCTCTGTTCTGTGACATTCTTGCCTTTGGGTGTTCCTTGAAGTATAGAAACTGATTTTTACTTGAAATTTTGGCTGAAAATACACAGCCCTTGTTGGCTTGGATGGCCCTTCTGAAAAAGGAACCATCTCTCCATGCATGGTTTTGTAAAGTTAGCCTTGAACGCGTTCTTTTCTGGTGATTTGTCTCCACTAAAAACTTTTCAGTTGCTTCTCAGACACCAAAGAGGTTTTTTTTTTTTTCTGTTTGTTGGTTGGTTTATTTGTTTGTTCGGTTTTTGGGGGTGGGGTGCAGTTGTGTGTGTGTGTGTTTTTTTAATTTTGGTTCTTTGTTTTCTGGTGATCTGCTTGTATTTTAATTTTGGAACGGTCAAATGTTACATCTCCGTGGTGAGAGTTAGACCGAGAATACAAGGCTGAAGGGCTCTGCAACGAGCTTCGCTCTTATTTCCTGGGAGGCTGAATGGACTAACAGTGTTTAGATGAGCATGAAGCCTTCAGCCAACATTCCCACGGGGTGGGGGGGGAGTTTAAGATACAAACAGAAACTATTAGAGTGGAAAGGACGATCGGTTGAGCTACCAGCTGAAAACAGTCGTTATGGAATACATATTAAACCCCCTAACACAGTATTGATGCACGCGGGTTGAACCTCAACTCAGCAGGCACCCAATCCATTTTGCTAATTCTCCTAGTCAGAAGAAAAGACACTAACCCAGGGTGGAACCAATCAGCAAAGCCAAGGTGTGCCATGCAAGCTGTACACACTAGCAAATCTGGAAATCTATTGTAATTGAGGTTCTCTAATAGAGAGAAAAGAACACTGAGCAAAAGTTCCAGTCTCTATTAAAAAGCTGTGGAAACTACAAGAAGCCTTATTATCTGGAATCAATCTATTTAAGTGAATTACTAATATTGTATACTGCTGTTGATGGTGATAGTAATATTTGATAGTAAGTGAATGCCAGCAAGAGGTAGGCTTCATACTACTAATGAGAACACATTAATTTAATTACAGTTAACTCTCATACTAACTCCTAATGAGGCATAATTACCCACGTTTAAAAATAAGGCTGACACTTACAAATACAGTGACATGTCCACGGTTTATAATCCTAGCCTCAGTTTAAGGTGGCCCACTAACAAAGACCCCCTCAATACAGGAAGCAAATGGATGAAGAAAGCTAAGGCCCCAGATACCCCCATGCTTATTTGTGGCTAAATTATAGTATAATTTAGGTATATAAATTAATATATATGTATATATGTTTTCTGATGATCCAATTATAACCTCTTATTTCTGTCAGTATAATAACCATATTAAATAACAATGCAACCAATTAATAATATCACCTAAGAGAAAAGCCAATTATTTCAATGTTTCTTCATCCACTCATTTGTTAAAAACTGTACCTGGCCTGGTAAAGCCTTTTTTCTCCAGGTTTTATTTGTTCTAACTAATAAGAAATAGGTAGTGCTTTTCCTCCCACCATAGGACACGTTCACCGAAAAATTAAATCTGTTTTTATTTACCTAAAGTAAATCCTGGGTAGTGTGACAAGTTGAATAATATTGAGATTTATGAGAGCCACACACAGAAGGAAACACTGAGGCGAGATAGGCAAGTATCCCATTAACACTTTATTAGATTGATAGAAGGTTAATTGACAGCTCAATAGTTTTAACCATAAACATGGTATACTGCTGACACAGAACACAGGAAGGGCAGGCTCATTTGCTTGGAACATACAGACAACTCACTTCTAAAAATCACTGCTGGGCCAGAGAGATGGCTTACTGGTTAAGAGACTGAATGTACACTGCTCTTGCTGAGGACCAAGGTTCAATTTCTAGCACCCACATCAGTTATCTCACAGTTGGCTGTAATTTCAGGTCCAGGGAATGCAACACCCTCCTGTTCTCTTCAGAATTCCACACTCCTTCGCAATCCTCACCCACAAACACATATGCACACACATAATTTCAAAACTTCTATTTGATAACTGTATTTAAATCTCTGGTTGAAGCCAGGCATGGCAGCAGGAGTCGGGGGGATGGGGGAGGTCCTGCCTTTAATCCTAGCCCTTGGGAGGCAGAGCCAGAGGCAGAGAGATCTCTGTGAATTCACAGACATATTCCAGGATCCAGGTCAGCCAGGACTACATAGTGAGGCCTTATGATACCAAAAAGAAAAATAATCACTGCTGAAATCTAAGGCAAAGCAGTTTTGAGAGGTTCTAGCTAATACATAAGATCCTGGTGCAGCATGTGGTGGCTCCCTATTACCAGGAGGACAAAGCAGTGAGTTAGCTGGGAAAATGCTGGAGAACTTGCTTCCACTGTAGAGTGCTAATGTCAAATGGAAAATAGATTATTACTCAGAGTGAAGGATGGACTCACACATATATCTTCTGTATTTTTCTAAAAGCCATTGATTCTAATAGGTAAAGGCACTTTTTGCTACATACCTTCTGAGGCATTGAACAGTTATGGCTTCAGAGTTAAATAGAGCTGGTAAGTGTATTGCTTAGGGGGCCCAATCTCAAGACATACAAGCTAGTTCTGGTGTTGGCGGAGGTCTGATTCCTTAGTGTCAGTTATCCAAATGTCTCCAGGGCAGTGTAGGCAGCTGCCTTTCCAGAGAATGACCTCACTCTTTACTGACAAACCATCAATCTATGAACTCTCAGGAGTGAGTCACAGAGGCTTCAAGATGACAATAACCCATGCAAGAGCAGATTACTGAGACGTATCAGTAACCAGGAAGTGCAATTGAAAGAGGCCATCTCAGTGGCTAGATTCGAGAGTGGAAAAGTGAAAATGTCTATTTATCAGCAGTTTGGGAAGTATGGGAGAACCAAGGAGGAAGTTTAAGAGTAGGGACAATACGTGCAGTCATCATCAAATCCATACCCAGATCTAGCCAAGGGACAGAACATTCTCCACAGCTAAGTGGAGTCTGGGGACTGACTTTCACACGAACTCTGGTGCCCCATATTTGGCCATGTCCCCTTGATGGGGAGGCCCAATGGTACTTGGAGGAAGGAAAGCAGACTACCAAGAAGAAACTTGATACCCTAGCATCATATTCAGAGGGAGGAGATCCCCCTCAGTCACAGTCATAGGGAAGGGGAATGGGGTGAAAGCGGGAGGGAGGGAGGAATGGGAGGATGCATGGGATGGGATAGCAATTGAGATGTAATATGAATGATTTCATTTTTCAATTAAAAAAAGAGTCTGTATTGTGACTGTGTCTTTGATGCCACTTAGAATGGCTGGCATTCTGTTTCACTGCTGTCTGTGTGTCAGCCTGCGTTGAAGACAGCTGCAGTCTTCTAAGATAAGTCACTCTGGATGGTTTGTTACATCACAGCGATGCTCCGTACATCACGGTTGTTTATTTGTATCATATAAAAAGAGCGAGGAAAGTCCCAAGGGTCTGTAGTCAAACCATGAAAGGAGATTAATTTCTGGAGAAGGTGTCTCTGAGGTACATCAGAGTTGTAGGAATTAGGACTTGGTGAGCAGTGCTCAGCATTGAAGAACAAAGTTCAGGGCAGTACAATACAAATCAAGAGAACTGATTGGTCCTAAGTAAGTCGTTCTTCAATTTGGCAGGATTGACATTGTTTGTATTTCTCTTGTTAAATTTTATTAATGAGGGTCTCTTCTATGCACTGTAGAATGTTTGTCAGTATCCGTCACTTTCACCTGCTAGATAATACTCCTAGTTCCCTTTTGCTGGCATAAGGAAACATGGCTATGGAATTGTCAAATGTCACCCTGTAGTACAGACTGAGAATCAAGAAGCAACGTTAAGTTACCTTTGGTCAAGATGTTGCCCATATAAGTATTTTTGGCTAGATTTCACTTTTTAAAAATTGGCTTCTTTAGGTCTGTGGATTGTCATACGCTAATCCTGTATTATATGGCTAATATCTGCTTGTAAGTGAATATGTACCATGTGTGTCTTTCTGAGTCTGGGTTATGTCACTTGGGATAATTATTTCTAGTTCCATCCACTTGCCTGGGTAGTATTCCACTTAATGGCTGAGTAGTATTCCACTGTGTAAATGTACCACAGTTTCTTTATCCATTCTTTGGTTAGGGACATCTAGGTTATTTCCAGATTCTGACTATTACAAATAAAGCTGCTATGAACATAGTTGAGCAGATATCCTTGGTGAATGATGGAGCATCTTTTGGGTATATACCTAGGAGTTCTATAGTTGAGTTTTGAGGTAGCGTGATTCCCAATTTTCTGAGAAAGTGCCTGATTTATTTCCAAAGTGGTTGTACAAGTTTGCACTCCCACTAGCAACGGAGGAATGTTCCTCTTTCTCCACATTTTTGCTGGCACGTTATGTCACATGAGTTTTTGGACTTAGTCATTCTGATAGGTGTAAGATAGGATCTCAGAGTCCTTTTGATCTGTATTTCCCACCCAGCAGGGGATCAAAGCAGAAGTTAAGATTCACAGCCAAACTTTGGGCAGAGTACAGGGAGTCTTATAGAAGAATGAGGAGATAGAAGGACCCAGAAGGGACAGAAGCCCCACAAGGAGATCAACAGAGCCAACAAATCTGGGTCCAGGGGGGCCTACAGAGACTGATGCATCAACCAAGAACCATGCATGAAGACGCCCTAGATGCCCTACTCAGATGTAGTTGATTGGAGCTCAGTCTCCATGTGGGTCCCTTAATATAGGGAGGTGGTGCTATCTCTGACATGGACTGTGTTACCTGCTCACTGAGCTGATCAATTCCCACCCCCCACACACACTGGCAGGGGCCTCTGTGCCAGGCCACAGAAGAAGAGAATGCAGGCAGTCCTTATGGGACTAGATAGCCTGATGTCAGATGGCAGGGAAGGAGGGCTACCCCTTTTCTAAGGACTAGGGGATGGGGGAGAGGGAGAAGGGAAGGAGGGTGGGACTTTAGGACAGGGAGTAGATGAGGTAGAAGGCTACAACTGAAATGTAAAGTGAATAAGATTTTTAAAATGTAAAATAAATAAATAAAATTAGCTAAACCTCTTTAAAAATTATGTTAAGACAAAACCTAGCATTACTAAAATCTTATAAGTAGCCCAAGTATTCAATAGTCAATGCTTGTCATATATTCTTTCTTTCATTGATTCAGTTGAAAATACAATGCAAGAAACTCATTCAAATGAAATTGAAAATAGAATTTTATGTCAAGGCAGCCTTTGAGACTTGAATGCCTGTATTCTAAACCTTCTGATCATTTTGACTCTTTTTCCTATTAAAAAAGGCATCTTCTAGTCTCCTTGACTGTTGAACCAAGGTAAACATGAACCCGAATGATGGAACAGTGCATACACTGTGCTTTAAAGAGCCTTTCCGAGAAGTAGTATTAGGAGACATTTATATGAAAAGTCAAGTGTCCTTCATAAAAATGGCCTTGTAGATCAACCCCATGTTTCCAGATACATTCGCGGAGCTCTGATGCTTATTCCAAGTCCAACTCAAAGGTTTTCTTCCTACTTGAAACCTCAATCACTAATAAGAATATATACTTGCTTTTTTCACAGCCAGTATCATAATAGTATTAATTGTTAATACAGTGAATGAGACAAATAATATAAAAGCCAATTGACTTTTCCCCAAAATGTACACTGCTAAGAGCCTTAATCTGTTTAATACGTTGGGTACCAGAAAAGGAAACAAAACGCAGATCAATTAGCTCTATAGCCCCTATTCCAAGAAAATAGCATAAGCCACAAATGCTGGTCAAAAAAAACAAAAACAAAAACAAAAACAAAAACAAAAACAGAAAAACAAAACAAAACAAAACAAAACAAAAACAAGCACAATGTAAACTTCAAAAAGTGTCTAAAGCCATAAAGCAAATCATAAAATATTTGGTTACCATATGTAGAAAACTGTTTTCTAAGCAGCAATTATCTGTGCTATTTAAGGTAATTCCTTTATTTTTTTTCCACAGCTCTTCCTGGTTAAAGATGTCCTTAGAGTAGGCACAGCCAAGAATACAGGACCTCTCTTCCACCTGGCTTTCTCACTAGGGCTATGATACCTTTTGAGCATGTCACTAACACTTTCCAACCTCCCAGAGTCTACTGTACAAACTATTTCAGTCACTGGCCTCTGGGAGGACTGGAACATCCTTTCAAATCCCTAGACCCTGCTTACAATTTCAGAGTCACAAGGTCCACACTACTCTCAAGACGCCAAGATGGAAATACTGGGACACATGTCATCTTCGCCACAAGTAATTAGTAGAGTAGAGATGCTACGCCAGCAGGAGCAAGCCAAAAAAGACTCTGAGTACTGATGTCAAAGCTTGTGTTTCACTCTGAGAGGAAAAAAAAATAACTGTCTTGTAAACTTAGGAACCAGGAAGACTCTAGCACTGTTCTTATTTTAGAAGGCAGAGCACAGAGGTTCTTTCAATACACCTGAGCAACAGTGAAGGGATTGTGGCTGCAAGAGGCATAGATTATAAATTCAGACAACTTCAAAGCATCCCCTAAGGCAAGGATCCTCAGCCTGAAGGTTCTGATGCCTTTGAGTAGGGGGTCATATAGCGAATAGGTTGTATATCAGATATTTATATTACGATTTATATGAGCAGCAAAACTACAGTCATGAAGCAGCAGTGCAATAATTTTATGTTCGCGGGTCAGCACCACATGAGGAACTGCATTTAAGGGTCACAGCATTAGGAGCTTGAGAACCACTTCTTTGGAACCTTATTTTGGACAATCTGGAAGGTTCAATCCTAACTATATAGCCGTCCAAAGAATGAAGAGTTTGTAGGCAGCAGTTATGGGGAGGCTCATAGTTCCCTGAAAGTGACAAGCTGAACTCAACACAAACTGGAGGTTTATCAGGAAGTACTAGAGAAAGAGACAACTATCAAGAGGTCTCCTGGGGAGGGGGGGGGGGTGGAAGCAATCCTCAACCAAATGAAAAAAATAAATCTCATTACTTTCAGTTGGAGCAGAAACAATTTTTGCTGTGATACTTTGTGAACAACCTGATGGCAATCTGGGAACAATTAATGGAGACTAAAAGCTGAGTGTGATGTCAACAAAGCCAGGTAGGTAAATCAAGTGGCAACAGGAACTGCAGAATGAGAGCTTTCTAAATCTACTGTCAACTCAAGAGAGAGAGAGAGAGAGAGAGTATCCATGCCCAGGATCGCATTGTTTTCAGACGGTCATCACAGGCTGTGTGCTGTAGGTAAAATAATGAATGTATCTCTGTAGAAAAGCATTTGTCTAGTAAGCACAAGGCTTCAGATTCCTTCCACTAAGCATCTCTCTCTCTCTCTCTCTCTCTCTCTCTCTCTCTCTCTCTCTCTCTCTCACACACACACACACACACACTCACACACACACACACACACACACACACACTTCTAGAAAAGTTGCTTAATGAACAGTTACACAACCAGATCATCACCAATGAAATCAAGAGTTCAAAGGAATGGTTAGCACCTAGACTTTTTAAAAGATTTCAAAAATGTATTTCTTAAGAGATACGGTTTTTAGATAATATTACTATAGAAACAACATAGACACAGGAAAAATAAGTCTTGTATATAGAATTTAGAAACCTACAGAGAAAGAAAACTTAAAAATTGCAACAGGGAGACCATTAAGGTAGATGGATCTGGACCCAGGGGTTTGATGGACCAAGCAAGGACAATTCATGCAGAAAACCTAGACCCATTTCAGATATAGTCAATGGACAGTTCATTGGGGTTGGAAGGGAGCAGGGACTGCCTGTGACATAAACTCTCGGGCCTATGATTTGATCATTTCCTCTTGGAGGGTAGGCACTGCAGGCATACAGAGGACGGGGATGCAGGCTATCCTGATGAGACTTGATAGGCTGTGGTCAGATAGTGGGGGAGGAGGACCCCCGTCAGAGGTGCAGGGGAGGGGAATAGGGCAGAAGAGGGAGAGATGGTAGGAAGTGGTTTAAGGGGATAACAATTGAGATATAATGTGAATAAATTATAATAAATAATAAAATGAAAAAATATGCCATTGATAGGCCTCAGCGTACAAGCTAACCATCAGAAGGATCCAGGCTCAAAGCACTAAAGCCAAGAATTATGTCAAATTCCTCTTAACAGAGAATAACAAAGTTATATAAATTATACAAAGCACAAAAAAATCAGACAGTAAAATTTAAAAATACAAAGCCTGAATTGAAAATTGAAATTATCACTAGACTAAATGCTATATTTTAGCTGGCAGAAAAGAAAATTGGCAAACTGAAAGACAGTTGGATAGAGATTGTGTAATCTGCAAAGTAAAGAGAAAAAAAGAACAAAGAAAATGAGCAGAGGCATGGAAAGCTGTAGGACATTTTATTAAACATGCCAGCCATATATAAGAATATAGCCCCCCAAAATGGAGCAAGTTGGAAAGATTGGAAATTGAGACAGGATTTATGATACATACTTATAAAACCAATATAAAAATAAATATTAAATAAATAACTGAAATAATAATGAACAATAGCAAACATTCTAATCATGAGGAGTTATTCGCATCTCCAAGAAGCTATTAAGAAAGAAAGAAAGAAAGAAGAAAAGAAGAAAGTAATAAGATATTAATTCAAATGGATGAATTTTAAGAGATCTATATTCAGAAGCACCATAGTAAAATACTAAAGGTGAAAGAGAGAAAAATTTAAATCTGAAAGAAGAAAATGACACATCTACAGAAATTTGATTTAAATTATTAGTGGACTGTCCTCAGAAGTAATAAAGACCACATTCAGTGAGATGACACTTTCAAGTGTGAAAAGAGAAAAATTTAATACTACATAGAGTTTTTAAAATAAATGAAATGGCGATATTGTAAGATGAACAAAGATAGAACTCATTGATAGCAGTGTTGACTGCAAGCAAAACAATATAAAACAAAAGTTTAAAAAAATGTACGTACTTCTTTAGGCTGAAGGCAACTAAATGTCAGTAGTAATGGAAGTCCAACGGAAAAACAGTAGAATGTAAGTAATTAAGTAATTTCGAGAGGTAGTTTATGTTTCTTATTGCTTTTCTTAATAGTTTTTAAAAAGTGTTGGTATAAAGTAGCACACATATAATTATACTGTTGAGCTTTAACATGTGAATACATAATATAATTGATGTTATTAGCAAGAGGTTGGTGGGAACAAAGCTTTACTGAAGTAACAAAATGAATCAAAACTTGACATGCCAGATGATGAAATCAATATCACTTACTCAGTTATGTAATCAAATGAAAAATTGATTTCTTTTCTCAGCATCTGTGAGATGTAAGATTACGAAAGTTATACTTACAAAGGTATCCTATTGCTGTTAAGAAATATATAGATGTCCTATGCATTATAATGGGAAACCTGAGAAAAAAGTAAGTGTTATGTGGGGGTAACCTATTACTTCCTTCAATTAATACTGAATTATATTCTCTTAAGTTATGCTGTATCTCACACATGCCATCAATAGGAGATGTGCCATACTCTCAGATAGAAATAAATGGATGGAAAATGGGGAAAGTTGTGCAAATAGCAACAGTAATAATCATAAAATGGTATAATAGTAACCAAAATAGTTTATAAAATACACACCAGATGTTATCAGATAAATAGGGAGGTAAATTATGAAAAACTGCTGTTAATTGTGATGATATAACAGCTGCAAACACACAACCACAGACATGCAGCTGCCCACTGGGATCCAGATCGCATGAAGGAAAGGGCCACACAAGCACAGGAAGAGACAGGGTGCCAGCTAATTTGTGTCAAATTGAAACAAAAGTAGATGTCTGGAAAGAGAGAATCTCAACTAAGGAGTTGCCCTCTTCATATTGTCTGTTGGCATATCCATGAGGTAATTTTTTGATAGTTTATGAAACAGAATTGAGGCCACTGGAGATAGTACCATTCCTGGGCCCGGGCGGAGGGGCGCGGAGGGTGGGGGGGGGGGTTGGTGGTCAGGGCTATGTGGGAAAGGTAGCAAGCAGAATTTCTGTCTGTGTTAACCACCTGCTTCGACCCCTGATCCTCACAAGTAGTTTTTGTCATAGTCTCTATCACAGCCACAGAAAACAAACTTGAACAGAAAATATTCAACAGCGGTAATTGATGTGGTGATGCTCTTGTTTGCAAAATGCCAGTAAGACACCAGTATAAGCCAACTAGACCTAATCAAGATCTACAGAACATTCTGCAAAGCACACATGAAAGCTTCTACAGTAGGTGACATACACTCTAACATGGCTTGACACATTTAAAATGAGTCAGTTGAAGTATGCTTTTGACCTTACAAAATAAACTTGAAAACCATAAATATGGTTGGAAAATTCAAATATGATCACCTCAAACAACATATTCTACACACACAAAAGTAAAATATAAAAAAATAACAAAGAAAGTTAGGAAACTTCATAATGAATTACAATGAACATATACTGAAACAGGATTCATTGATACTAGTACTTAGAGAGAAATTTACAGCTATAAATATTATTTGTATTTTCAGAAATAAATCTCTTGAGATGACAGTCTAGAGTCTTCTTAAAGAAAGTAGAAAAAGATTCAGATATTAAATATAAAAAGCAGACAGAAGCAATAATGAAAATAGAACAGAAAAAAAACCACTAAAGTTTAGAAAAATAAGAGAGCAATGGGAATGAACTGGAAGGTGTTTGGGGAGGGAAAACCATAGTCAGAATATATTGTATGAAAAAATAATTCTTCAATAAAATAGTCATTTGAAATATGCTCTTGACTATATGAAATGAAACTTCAAATAAAAATAAAATCAACATAAAGAAAGAAAATATTCACAAAATCCAAAGATTTCCATTGAAGAGAACAAGAAAGTTGAATAACTTTATGCTAAATAAAAAGAAAGGGAGATACTGAAATTAATAAAAACAGAAATTTAAAAAAAGGATCATCACTCGTGTACTTCCAGAAGGAAACCAATAAGTTAGATATCTTAGAAGAAACAATGACTACCTCAGTAAGACAGAAACTACTGAAGTGAACCCACCGTAGGAATAGAACATCTGAGTTTAAAAAGAGATTCATGTAACAGCTGAAAACAAAAATCCAGGACACAGATGGCTTTGCTGGTGAATTCTATCAAATATTTAAATAAAGGTTGATAACAATATTCATTAGCTGTTCAAAAATAGAAGTAACACTCCCACATTTATTCTATAAGCTTAGTAATTATCTTTCTACAAAAAGGAGACAGACATCATAAGAAATAAAACACAGACTAATATTTTAAGAATACAGCTGTAAAGTACTTAAACAAAACACTATTCAACTAATTATAGCAGCACAAAAATACAGTTAGTCAACATGACGAAATATGATTTATTTCTTGAAACTAAGGATGGCCTGCCTATCAAAACAATTGATGTCATAGATTATACCAGTAGACAAACATGACGAAAAAAAACCATTACACGCATGTAAGAAAACAACATAATTTCATATATAATGATATCATATAGAAATATAAAGAACTGCTCAACATGATTAGAAAACATTGAAAATCTTCTCATCTGAGATTATACTTGAAGGTCAAAGAATGATATTGGGGGGGGGGGGAATAAGGTTGAGACACGGTTTCTCTGTGTAGCCTTAGCTGTCATGAACTTGCTTTGTAGACCAGGCTGGCCTCAAATTCACAGCAATTCACCTGCCTCTGCCTCCCTGAGTGCTGGGAATACTAGAGTGTGCCACCACACCCAGATAAGACTGATTATTTTTACTTTAAGCACTGCCTACTTGCATAGTGTCTATGCACTTGGCACTGTCATTTCTACCTTGGGTACCTAAGCCATAAAAAGCAACATACAGTTTTGAATTAATCTGGAATTACAACTATTATGCTTACAAATAATATCATGCAGAAAATAGAAATCATCCAGAGAACTCTAAGCATTAATGTAAGAGTTTCATAAGCCTGTATTATACAGCCTTGTGGATATTTAATGCATATTTATTATTTTCTATGTTAATATTTAATAATCTTAATATGGATTCAATACAAGCCATATTAAAACAGCCTCAAAACTAAATGAAGTAACAGTAAGTTTAATAAATAAATGAAAAGTACAAAAGTTATAGAAAGGAGTCAAATCTCACACTGAAATCAGGTGCACTTAACTTCATAGAACAAACATTACTAGAAATAAAGTTAGAGATCATTCCTATCACAGAAAGAGTGGGTGAACGTCACACCACACCCTCACCAATAAACATATACTCTAAACAAAAAAAGAAACACAGAAACATTGATGTTAAATGACATTTAGGTCAATGTTCTTAATAGATATGTCAGAAATAGTCCAAGGAAACAATACAGAATAAACAGTTTGGTAGGCCACAAAACTTTCTCTCCTTTTGAATATATACTAGGACACAAGATAAATTTTAATGCATATAGCAAAGTTAAATGAGTTTTTTTATTTTTTCTGAGTAAAATAGATTTTTTAAAGAAATGGGATAAAGTAAGAAATCAACATCAAGACAAACCTCACTAATTCTTGGAGATTAAACAAAATACAATTGAATAATGAATGTGTTACCGAAGAAATCAAGAGAAAAAATTAAAAGCAAGCATATAATTGAAAAAAAAAAAAACTGAAGACACAACAATTACTGCAAGCATAAGGGGGAATATCATGGCTCTAACTGCCTCTATTTAAAACAATGTATCAGAGAGACCCCAAAGAAATAATGTAATTATAAATGAAAAAATAACCAAACTACAAAATAATAGACATAAACAAGTAATTAAAAACCAGGATTTAAATTAATGCAATAGAAAAGAATCAGTGAAATGAAGAGCTAGTTTGTTGAAAGTTAAACAGACTAACTTAGCAACTCTGAAAAAGAAAGAAGATTAAAATACTATTAATAATACTATTGTATTATATATTGATACATCATAAGAGATACAAATGAAAATGAGAAAACCACTACACACCTTAAAATCATAATCCACTAAGTTGAAAAATATAACATAAATATATGAATTTCTAGGTTCATATACCTTAACAAACTTAGACCAAATCGATATAAATACTTTAAACAGATCTATCCGAAGCATTGGCATTGAAGAAGTAATTAAAGCTCTACCACAACAACCATAAAACAGAATAAATTAAGAAAACAAACAAAAAAAATCAAGGCTCAGACAGATTCACTGCAGAATTCTCCTAGGATTTTAAAGAACTAATGTCAATTCCTCTTAAATTATTCCATAAAATAAAAAGAAAGGAATGCTTCTAAACTCTTTTTATCCAGCCAATATTGTTTTGAAAGACACATGCATACAAAATAAATAAATAAGTTAAACTGTAATAGCAACACCGAAGACAATCACAAACCAATATCTTGGATGAGCACAGAAACAAAATTTTCATTAAAACCCTTTCAAACTTTATTCAAGTACAAAGAAAAGTATCATTCTTACTGATCAAGATGGCCTCACTCCAGAGAGTTGTTCAACATGCATGACTCAACGGATGTAATATTCAACACAAATGGACTCAAGAACTGAAATAACATGATCATATCAGTAAATGAAAAAAAGTCTTTGCCAAAATTCATTATCCCTTCATGTTAAAATTTCTGAAGAGGCTGAAGATGGACAGAGTATATCTCAACATAATAAAAATTATGTATGAAAAAACCACATCCAATAACATATGAAAAATACAGAAAATCTCAAAACCCCTACACTAAGACCAGGGGGAAAATAGGAATAACCATTCTTTCTAGTCTTATTCAAAATAATGCTTAAATGCCAAATGGGTTTCACAGGCTCTCCCAAATAGCACAGGCTATTGCCAAAGCTATCAGTTATTCTCCACACCCTAATGACAAGGGACTATTGCCTGACTAGGATCTTTCCCACAACTGTGTGGTGTTTATGGTGTTGTAAAATACTCTGAATAATACTAGAGGGAAAAATCAGTCTTTGATATAACACAGCCACAAACCCTGAGACCTAAATCAGTGACCTAATCACAGGAGATACCATTGCAAGACTGGCAGAATTTGAGACCTGATCCATGGGGTGTAACCCACACTAGAAACCTAAGATTTGACAGGTCATTGGACTAAGGGAAAACAAAACATTATTGTTTTCAAAAGGAAAATAGCAACACAATGAATCTTAATGACATATTGTTATACCAACCCTCATTAGTGAAATTTCTTTCAGTGTTTGATAATGAACACAGAGACACAGTTGGACAATATGCAGAGGATGAGAAACTATACAGCACTCAGATTTGAATATGTTATCTTTATCAAACCCCTACACTCATGACTCAGGGATTTATGAGGAAAAGGAGGAAGAAAGACAGTAAAACCCAAAAGTGGTGGATGACTCCAAGAAAACATCGTCTTCAAGACATAACAGGAATGATACACATATGAACTCACAGAGACTATGTTGCCATGCACAAGATCTACACAGGTTCAAAAATCAAACAAAGTTCTAGCAATGAGAATAGGGAGGGGACATAAAGTCCCACCTATACCAATAAACTATTTGCTTCTGATACCTGCAGAAAGAAGGCAAAGGTGTTTTCTTCAACCATAATAAAAACCACATCTCATGCTCAGAAGTAGTTAAGCAACAACAACAACAACAAAAAAACCAGACTGTGTATATAAATATAATTTAAAATAATATATAACATATTCTGTAATATGTTATATACTATATGTATGTTTACATATATGTATTATATGTATACACACACATATATGGATTTCTGTTTGATGTTGCTGAGTCATTTCTTTTTGTCTCATTGTGATTTTTTGTCTGGTTGGTTGGTTTTATTATTGTTTTAGAAAGAGAGAAAAAGGATAAAGTTGGTTGGATAGGGAAATAAGGAGGATCTGGAAGGAGTTGAGGGAAGAGAAAAAAATACGATCAAAATGTGTGTTGAAGCCTTAAAAATAGTTTTGATTGGGCCAACTACTTGAACAGACATTTATCCAAAAGAACAGTCCCATACCACCAAGAAGATCATAAAGAGATGCTCAATGTCATTATTTATTAGTAAATTGAAACTGAAAGCACAGGCAAAACTTTACACCTACTAGGACAGCTGTAATATATAGAGGAGTAAGAATAAAAATGTAGAGTAATTAACATCATCACACACTGCTGATAATAACATGTAGTCTCTAGAAAACAATCTATACATTTTCCACAGGGAAAAACAGAGAGCAACAGTACGACCCAGCTACTCCCTTCCTTAACAGGAGTATCCAAAGTGAACTGAAAATACGCAGTGTGCACAACGCACAGGAATCTTATCTCAGACATGAACTTGTAACAGCCCAAATGCCTGGCAACTGATGTAGTGGATGAATGGACAAAGAAATTGTGGACCATTATTTACTAATACAAAGAAACCTAAGGCCCAGGAGATGGCTCAGCTGGCAAAATGCTTCCTAGGAAAGCATGAGGACCTCAATTTTATTTGGAGAATCCACAGGAAAAAAAATTGGTATCTGGGACAGATAGCTCCACTCTTGAAGAGCAATACTGCTTTTGCAGAAGACTTGAGTTGGGCTCCCGGCAACCATGCTTGGTAGCTAAGTACAACTTGTAACTCTAGCTGCAGGGGCTTTTATGATCTCTTTTGAATGCTATAGTTACTCCACTCATGTACACACAAACACACACACACAAACGGGGGGTGGTGACAGGGGTGTTAGGGAGACAGGTAGACAAGCAGAAAGACAGACAAGCACTGAAACAAAAGTATCTTTATAAAACATAAGCATGTGTGTTGGTCCATGTTTGTAGTTCTACTACTGACAATGCAGTCTACCTGGACCTTGGTGGCCATCTGGTGACCTACTCTGTGAGTCTCAGGCCAGAGACAGACTGTCTCAAAACACAAAGGTGATGGCATCCAAGGAAAGGCACTGCAGGTTGGTTTTTGGTCTTTTCATGTGTATGCACACAAAAAATTAAACCTAACATCAATGCTATCTTTATGAACCATGAAAATTTAACTCGGTTTAAAAAGGATAGTCCTTCAAACTGTTACTGAATATGCTTGCATTTACACACATTGTTCAAAAGGGCCACTCTAGCCAAAAACGTCCATTTGTGACTTCCTAGATGTGGGTAGAGGGAGTTGGAGAAAGTGCACAGTAATTGAGATCAGGACCAGGGCTTCTTCTTTAGATGTTAAAATGCCCTAGAACTGACTGTGATATGGAGACACAAACTCATGAATGTACTAAACACCATCAAATTCTGTTCATAACATTTTATATCAAAATATGTAATAGACAGGTAAGCATGGTGTTTATGAATTACATTTTAATAAAACAGATGAAAAGGTACAAAACAGTAAACATATTTAAGACTTTCAGATATGTGGGGAAACTATATACTTTACATACATAACTACAATGGACGAAGTTCTACCATGAATAATTGTAGCTTATTTGAAAATCATACCAATAACACCACAGTTATGACAGCTGGGTTATCTTTGAGAGTTAGCCTGGTTCTGTTGCAAAACTTTTCTATCTTTCTGAAATTTTTGTAGTAACAGCTTTAGTTAAAAAATATCATCATGGCAATTTTCTAATGTAAAAAACAAACAAACAAACAAACAAACAAACAAAAGAAAAACTGAGGGAAAAGGAATTTAATTAACTTCTCCAAAGTCAGGAAGAGTGACATACAGATGGAATCCTGCACTGACGAGGAAGTGGCAAGAGTCCTCGGCCAGCCTAGGCTACTGCCTGCAATGCTGTTTCAAAGGAAAAAAATGAAAAAATAAACAAAGTAACAAAGGTATTGGGTCTCCCAGAGTTTTCTCTTCATCCCCTTTGATGCTTTGCTTAACTAACTGAACTACAAGGCTGTCTCATTGTACTTTGGGTTGTTCATTCCTCTAGGCTGGGAGTTTCTAGAAAACAAATACAACATCTTGGTTTTACTCTTTCCCCACTGCCAAGTTACTACCATTGAACAGAGTGTGAAAATAAATTAAACCTAAAAATTCCACAGTGGTTACCTTTGAGTTGTTGAAGCTTGCTCATTTGTTTGTTTGTTTAAGAATCTCTATTTTTCTCTAATTTAAAAGTCAATTTGAGTAGAACAATTTACCAATCGTAGGCCTTGGCAACATGTCAACTTCTATTTCTGAATGATCTTCATAGAAGAAACCTCTATGTTGATATTCGTTGCAATCCTTTAGTAGCTAGAAAGGACCTAGCTGAACCACGCTAATGAGTTTGACAGCCTTTCAGACACAATAATGCTGCAAGAAGAATTGCACTTTCACCTATTCTGAAATTTTAACATCTTCTTTTCTGAAGTTTCTTTGTAGAAACTAAAAATTCTGTTACAAATTTTCTGAAATAAACCTTAGACTCACAGTTGTTTCCTCCCTGTGCTAAGATGCTCACATGCTTCCTACCCAGAGATTTCACTTTTAAAAATATGTTAGAAACACCTACAGCCTTGGAGTTAAACGATATTATTTTTTCCATGTTAAAAAAAAAAAAAAGGACCTTGATTTAAACCATGAAATAAACTGCAGTTGGCTTTAGTGACTGTTCAAAATGTTTCCTAGTCTTATGGCAACTTGACCATCCCATTTTTGGTTGATATCCATGGCAGGGCCTGCTCTTTTATGAAGACCACTGGAAAAGGAGTGGAGATGGGGCTGAGGTAAGGTAGGGGGAGGATCTGAGAGGAGAGGAGGGTCAAGAAACTGTGGCCAGGATGTAAAAAATAATAACAAAAACATTTTCAAAAAAGAAAACTGAATGTTGTTTCTAGCCTGGCTGCTGACGTGTGACTGGTAGGATGTAGTTCCGGAGCAGAGCAAGCACTGCCTTAGCAGGAGAAACATTTGGCGTTGATGCTCGTCACTGAAAGAAATGGAAAATAAATAAACTGAATGCTACTGCCTGCAGTGCTATTCTTTATGGATTTTATGTACACCTGTGATATCTCTTGTCCTAGATCATCTAAGAAGTTGATATGTAATACCTTGAAAAATAGAGATAACTCTCTCTGGGGAAAAGGAGACTTTAAAAAAAAAATACCAAATAACAGTAAAGAAAATGCTTACATTAGAAATTTAGGTAGGCAAACTGGCAATTTTTTAAAAATCAATTTTGGTTTGTTAAACATTATATCATAGCATGTCACAGTATAGCTATCAATAAAGGCACTTATGTGTATAAGTTATGCATGCCTATGGTGCTGTATATAATAATATCTTGTAACACCTTGAAGCTTCTTGTAGCTTCCTCAGCTATAAATCCAATGTGCGGTTATTGAGTTAAGATAAACTTTGAGATCTGTTGCAGTATGTTTTCTTTTAAAGCTTTAATGCTTAATTATATGAATAATTATGTGTGAGAACATTCACATGTAAGGGCAGCTCCAATGGAGTCCAGAAGAAAGCACTGTGTCCCCCAAGGCTGGAGTTATCGATGGTTGTGAGCCACCTGGTATGGGACTGGGACTAGAACTCAGGTCCTCTGCAAGATCACATGATCTTAGCCACTGGAGCATCTCTCCCACCCCAGATACGGGATTCTAAATACAGAATCACAATGTGGATACTACATAGCACACAAAGTCGGTTTTTAAAATGACACTGTCAATAATGACACTGTGATAATCAAAATACTTAATTAAATGCATGTCCAGATTATGGACATTATGTTACCACTCCATTTCTAAATATTGGTATTATCCTATATTTTATTACCTTAAAACTAGTTGTTTCAGAATATGGAATTATATGGCTCAATTATTCATTCTTTAACTTGTTGCAAAAAATAAGCACACAGAAAAATCCAAACACAATACATTAGTATATATTCTGAAACAACCTGTATTTATTTATTTATTTATTTATTTATTGTCAAATTGTTTGAACATCCTATGCTTCTGAAATCAAAAGCTTTTGTTGGCTTAATGTCAAAACAGCACAGTTTTGTCATCAACTGAAGTCCTATTCTAGTAATATTACAGTGTTAATAAAAACATTGACTATGCCTGGGTGATATCAAGCACTTTTTAATAACTAAATTGGTTTGTGCAATAGTCCTGCATAGTTACATATTTTCCATTTTTCTCGTAATTCCAGTGTCGGTAGAATAAAGTTAAAAAAACAAGGACAATCCTTCCTTGTATTCTGTGGAACTAGCAGAGACTGTCCACTATAATAAATGATAATTGAATAAATGAACTTTGCATGTTAAAAATGCCGACTGCTGCCATGTAATGCTATTCACCTACAAAAAATAATGGCTTGGTTTTCACATTCAGATGGTGAGTCCACCTGATATCACTGGAGTAATTAGCACTGAAAAAGCTGTTTGAGAAAATGTACATGAGGAAACTGGCCAATTCTGCTCAAGGTCACCTAGTTAATTTGAAACACTGGTTCAAGTCAAGTTTATCATAGGTAATTCCTCAAGGTACCCCACACTATCTAATAAAATCCACTCTGCAAAAGTCAATGTTTATAAAATACCAAGTGTGCATTAGGTTATACTTCCATAAAAACCAGGGACAAGACCCCACCTAAAAGTGCTCGAGAGCTGAAATTGACAGAAAAGCAGGCAGAAACATAAACAAGTGAATTGCAAAAGCAAATGATTCCCACCATCTGCTTAGCTTGTATCTGCTCTCCCTTTGCCAGCAGCCTTTTGAGAAGACACGGAGCCGTGCTGGTACCCTCCATCATATGCTCTCTCTCCTTCCCATCTGTGAAGTCCTCTTTGAAGTCAATGATATTACTCTGACTTTGCCCTTTGTTATGGAAATGTACAAGGTTATGGAAGAGCATCAAAGAGCCTCCATGAGCTCATACAAAAAAAATGATAAAGGCAATGTTAGAACATGATGCTGACCTAGTCCCACACTTTAGGTGACCAAATGAAAGCAAATACAAAACAGCACTAACAATGTAACCGGCCACGTAGAAAAGTGTTTAATATTCAATAAATATTTTCTAACTGCCTCATGTGTTAAGTGTTATGCCAGGCTATGTAGATAAGAAAGACAGTGGGAGTGAAGGGAAAATAACCAGCCTTGATGTTAAGACATGCCTTTGGATGAGGAAGGGGAAAGGTAAATAATCCATGGCATAATTATTAGTGGTGTTATCTTCTGTATAAGAAACAACTTTGAATCTTAGACATAGGAAAACAGAGTGATGGGTATTTCTGTTTGGTTGAGTAGTTTAAGCCTCTTGATTGAGTAGGAGCAGTGGAGCTCTGCCTAGGGTGGTGAGAAGCCCAGTAAAGAGCCAAGGTAAGTTAGGAGTAGAAAGGGGATAACTTGAAGAAAGGCACTGATAAAGAGAAAGCTGAGAAAATCAAGGAGAAGAAAGCAAGTCTGTGTTCCTTGAGAAGAGGGAGCAGGAGAGCATGGGAGGGGGTGTCCCATCAGCCACACAGAAGCCATGAATACCACATCTAGTAAGTTCTAATGCTAAGAGCTGTGATTATAATCTATGTACTCAAGAAAGCCATCAGAGAACTCTAACAAGGATATGGCAATGGATCTGTATTTTTTGTTTTGGTTTGTTTTTAAATTTTGTTTTTGATGGTGAGGCCCAGCAGTGGGGAAGCCCAGCAATACACAGAGGAAGGGGAAGCAGGCTACCCAGATGAGACAGAATAGACTATGGTCCTATGGTCAGGGAGGAGGTCCCTTTCTGTCAAAGGTCTATGGGAGGGGGATAGGGCTGAAGAAGGAGGGAGGCTGGATAAGGGAAGATACAAGTGAGGGGATAATAAGCTGGATGTAATCTGAATGAATAAAAATAAAAAATTTTAAATGCAATGGATCTTACCATCAAGAAGAGTACTATGTCTGCTGTACACAGGACAGACTGTGGGAGGAAGTACATTATAGCCAATAAGCCTGTAATTTCTCAACATTTAGAAACTGGACCACAAATGCTGTTCTTGACTTGTTTAACCATTTTCCCCAATTTTATTTGGCTCCAATAAAGGGACTATTTGCCCCAAATCAGCCAGAGGAAACCTTAAGAGAACTATGCCCCATTACCTCTAATGGGGGTTGGGATGGTTTTTGATTGCTCTCTTGGGCTACAGATGCTTATACTCATTGGGGGTTGGTTATAAGTTATTATTGGTCTTATTCAGGGAGAAACTTCAGAGGTAGGACTCGGGGATGTCTCTCTTTTCCTTTATCTTTCTTTTGTAGATATGGAGTTAGGGATTGAGAAGAAAGAAAGGGGGTATAGAAATACATAGAGATGATAGTATAAAAAGCAGATTATTGAATCTACTTCTCAACTTAGTTATTTGTTACTAACAAATAAGGTGATTTTTAATTCATTGGTATAGAATATTGTATATTGATACAAAATAAGTTTAATTTTGATGCATTGGTATAGAATTCAAACTTAAGATTATTCTCCATACACTATATGCATATTATATATATACTCCAATATGAGGTATGGAACCCATCCAACTCAATTATAATACAAAGTTTACTTCTAATACCTTGAAAGTGATATTACAGGCTGTTTAGGATAATTAAGTAATTTTTAGTTGACCAATTCATGGTCATGTCAATTACTAGTCTATTTCTATCACAATAATATTCATCCTAGGTTTAACAAATACATATGATCCTATAGATAGATAAAATAGTTAGATAAGGTTTTCAAAAGCCTCAGCGACCTACAGAATATCACATTTAAAGATGCTTCTAATATTTTAAAGATACTTTGAAAGCAAGACAGGTTAACTCTTGGCAACACCTAACATACCTCAAAGAAGATGATGAGCATCAAAGAATCTCTTTATGGAGATGGCTCCAAATGTGGCAAACAATCCACTGGGCAAAATGTCCTCATTTCTGACACAGACAGAATTCATCCTAAAAATGGGCAAGTTTGGATACAGGCAGAGTCTATGGCCACACTCTGCCAAGACAGGGAAAGCAAGTCCTCAATAGTTCCTGCCTTGCAAATATATATGTCAGATAAATTGGGCCAGAAGGCTGAAGATGATGCTCCATTGTTATAGAGAGTTTGGAGTAACTTGTTCAGGCAGTACATTGTCTCTGTCACTTTTTTCACTTTGGAAGCTGCTAACCTGCACTTCTAGTTCACTAGGATAGTTTTATTCCTTCTCAAGTCTCTGATGGAGTTGAAGACCAGCTCACTTAGTCTGACAATTAAGCTCAGTTGGTTAGAAGTTAAGATGTTTTTAGGTCTAGATAGATGTTTTAAGTTGATAGAGATAAGATATGATAGATACTGATTTTCTTTTTTTTTTATAATTTATTCCTGTTACATCTCAATGGGTATCCCATCCCTTGTATCCTCCCATTCTTTCCTCCCTCCCATTTTCCCCTTATTCCCCTCCCCTATGACTGTTTCTGAGGGGGATTACCACCCCCTGTATATGCTCATAGGGTATCAAGTCTCTTCTTGGTAACCTGCTGTCCTTCCTCTGAGTGCCACCAGGTCTCCCCCTCCAGGGGACATGGTCAAATATGAGGCACCAGAGTTTGTGTGAAAGTCATACCCCACTCTCTACTCAACTGTGGAGAATGTTCTGACCATTGGCTAGATCTGGGTAAAGGTTTAAAGTTTACTGCCTGTATTGCTGTGGCACATGTACACTATGGAATACGACTCAGCTATTAAAAACAATGAATTCCCGAAATTTGTGGACCAATGGATTGAGCTAGAAATGATCATAATGAGTGAGTTAACTCAGAAGCAGAAAGACTCAAATGGTATATACTCACTTATATCTGCATACTAGCCCAAGGGGCATGTCCCACGAAAGCCTTCACTTACCAGGAAACTGGGACAGAGGGGAGGACATCCTATTGGGACTCTAGATGAAAGAAGCATGGGAGAATAACAAAGTAGGAGGATCCAGAGGGTCCTAGAAACCTACAAGTAGGACATTATGATAGGCAGATTTGGGCCCAGGCGTCCCACTCAAACAAAGGCACCAGCCAAGATAATGATTTTCATTCAGAATTTTAGACCCAAGTTAGAAAAGATGCTTTCTGCAAGGTTGCCAAATACAAATAGCCAAAACACCTTGAATGTAATATTTGTATAATTCCTGATTGTTACGTGGTTCTTTTTGCTGTATGTAGTTTTTTTTTTTAAATTTATGTGTAAGAATATATGTGTATATGTCAAAAATAAAATTAAATAAAATCTTACAGAAAGAAAAGAAATAGGAAGAGGAGAGTGAGGAAGGGGAGGAAACGGGGGGGGGGGAGGAAGGGGGGGAGGGGAATCTACCACCTTGCTCGTGCTTTTCCAGTAGAACTCCAGGGTGGGTTGGTACCTGTGGGGGACTGTAACAGCATGGTCTGGTGCTTTGTATTTGATTCCTAATTATTTTCCCCTCGGAGGTCTGCTTGCTGTCTTTAAGGAGCAGATATTCAAGAACCCCAAAATGATGTTTGACAATGAGCCTTGCCTCAAAGTCATTCCTGATTTGCCAAAGTTTGGGGGCTCTTGGGAGGGGAGGGCTTGGGTAGGGCAGGGAATGGAGGAGGAAGAAGGAGCAATATCCCTATGGGGTAGGAAAGAGCCATGTTGTGGACCAGGAGGAAGAACTCGGAAGTTACTCATGGAAAGAAGCAGCCCAGATGAACAACACAAGCAAGGATTTGGGGATTATGGATGGGATATAGTCCAAATAGAAATGACTAAAGCAGATGGCCGAGGATGGAGGCTGGGAGATAACGGGAGGTAGTTTAGGGGGTTAATATCTGCCCAGCTCCAGGTAAAATAAAGCTTATTCTAAAATACAACAGTGTCTGTGTCTTCTTTGATTATGATGGTGGGTTAGATAATACCATCATACTAATTATAGGTTTTGATAATAAACATTATTATATATTTTAAGTTTTCTAAAACATAGGGGAGGGAAGAATGGGAGTAGAAAGGTGTGAGGGTGGGATTGGGAGGAAAGGAGAGAGAAGGCTGCCATAGGGCTGTAAAATGATTAAATAAATTAATTAGTAAAAAATAAAATTTAAAAAGAATATGATATGTAGTGTGACTGGGATTCTAAAGAATGGTTAAATGGTTATCAGTACAAACAGGGCAGTCAAAACAGAGTACACACACACACACACACACACACACACACACACACACACACACACAGGTGACCAAGGTTTTTTGGCAGTGTTTCCTGATAGTGGCTTTCTTCTGAGTCTCATAGGCATTACTGGCTTCTTGTTCTGCCTTCTGAGCATGGTGTTATGTGAGGTTCAGATCTCCATATTTATATTTCTTAAAAATTTTTTGCCCATTTCTAAACCAGAAACTTTAAATACACCCAGAAGATCATGGTAGGGACCAGGAGGGCAGCCTCAAGGTCCTGATTCTTCCTTGTTACTATTTCTGATGCTTCTACCCCAGGCTGAATATAAAGGATGGATATTACACGTCTCCCACAGTCCAAGAAGACAGAGCAGGGGTTCACTTTAGTTAACATAACAAGCACAGGCTCTCCACGTTCAATCAGACCAACCACAATATTACAAATGGCACCAGTTTAAGTGGCTTGTATGACATTGCAGGGAGAAAAACCACAGATTTTTTTTTTCACAGCCTAGAAGAAGCACTGTATATCAGCTCATTATTAAAAGGGAAGAGTATGTTTCACAAAATACGGCCTTGTGGGTGAAAGCTGCCTTTCTTTGTTCCTTGGAATGGCAGAGTGTGGCTTTACATCTCAGGCCAATTATCCTCCAACGAGTTTCAGAAACTGACAAGACCTATAAAATGAGAGATGAAATGATGACAGCCCCATACTGAAGTTTACTCTGTACCCAGCATTTGCATCTGATTTGGTACCTCTCTAGTAGGAGAAAAAAAAATCTATCCATGTGGACAAAAGATTTTCTAATACAGGAACAATATACTCAGCCACTAATTCTGACTGTCTCATCTCTCTGATGGACAGTTCTTCTTAAGTATCTCTCCTATCAATACCCAACATTCATTTTTTTCCCCACCTAAAATAATAGGATTAGCCAGAAGCAAACCAGAACACCCTGCTACGCTCCGTGTGCTTTCTTTCCAGTCTAAGTATGAAGGCTGTAACTTGGGTTTTCACTGAGAATAGCTAGCTGGAGACTGACACTCAAAACAAACCACGGGGGCATGTGGAGGGATTTCGTACAGGCTTGCTCTCACCACAAAGGAGCTAGAGTACGAACTAGATATTAATCGTGCCTTTCCATCAACTAGGTAGGCACTGCGCCCCTATCAGGTTATAGCTTGTTCTGGTCCCAGAAGCCCCAGGAGGCCCTGAGACACTCTCCTGCAGGTTCCTCTTGGCATCACCTCCCCACAGGGAAGACAATATAGGAAGTGTTGTTGAAAAAAAAAATGGACTGAATAAAAATATGAACATTTCTGATTTTTTTCTCATTTCCCCAACACACACACAGAATTCATGTAGAATATCTCCATTATAAAAAGGAAATGATCACAGGGATGTAGAGCAGAGACTGCCGAAAACTGATTTTTCAGATACCTGGTAATGTTCTGCAAGAGAAAACATTGTGTCAAATGTGAATTAAATTTGAACAACAGCCTTTCAAATGCAAATCCTTCCAAAGAGATGTCATTGATATGCAACCCTCCGAAAACCTTTCAAAAGAAATAAAATGGATAAATGTGATAATTAAGATCTCTATTTATAGGGAAATGATCAGATTACGTTTGTTCAGAAATGTTTTTGTACCTGCAACACAGAGGGCAGAAATAGAAAGTAAGGATCGATTTTGAAATTTGCAGGTTGGAGGTGAAAATGGAATGATAGCTTGTCTGACAGAGGTGGGGATTTTCCTGAGCTATGCCCAGACCTATTATTATGCACCTATAATTGCTAAGACCTTTACTGACCTCTATTCACTCTTCCCCCATGCAGTCTGATTTTAGCCATTCTGGCAACATCATCCTCTTTTCATGCTAGATGGTAGCTGCTCAGCTATCTGCAGGAGTGTTCTACTACAGAGTGGTGTTTAGGAGATGCTTAACCGATGCAAGAAGAAATGTGATTTTTATATGATATGCTTTTTGTAGACAGAGCCCCATGCCGAAGAGTTACTAAGAGATGACCTCAGGAGACAGTGAGGAAGGAAGGACAGGGCTGTGACAGTGTGATGCTATCTGAATCTTTAGGTAATTCTGAAACAAAGAAGGGGGTCCTCTGCTGTGTGTGTCAGGGGGATACTGTTTAGAGTTGCCATGGTTTCATACAAGAGACTAGCATATGTAAGTCTTGAGCTATAGCTTGCCAGAGTAAAGATCTTCATAGGTGAGTGACCTCCAAGGTCAGAGGAATCTTTGGAATTTTTCAATATGCCATCTCAACAAATGTGCAATCTCAAAGCTGGGGAACGGTTGAAAAGCACCAGGTGGATATGACAGTACCTAGTTCAGTTGTGCGTATGACAGAATTTAAGGCTGCCTCCTTCCTCACTCTTTGCCTTCACCAATCAGACATAGTACTAATAAATTACTCTCACTAACAGCCATTTACCACAGAAGGGAATAATATATAAGGCTGTTCTTTCTAGTTAATGCCATGCTGTCTCTCACACTCATTTAGATTATGATGCTGCACTCAACTCGAAAGACAAACATACTATGGATGAATAAGAAACTAGGATGGAGCAGTAGACGAATTGTTAGTTGTGTAGATATTCCAGGCAGAGGTTAAAGGCACCAGATGTCTTAAAGAATATCGTGTCATGATGGCAAAGAGAAAACACTGAGGACAGAAGAAACTCTAGCTACAGCGCCTTGCTAACCGTGTGCTCTGTACTCATCCAGATGTACTGGCAATAGGAGTGAGGTGCATCTCACCCTTCACAGCACACTACTCAGCTACTTCCTTCCTAGTGAAAGCTGTTTGAGCATTTTGCTTTCAAAACTTCTACAGTAGGCATAGGAAAGGCTGGAAATTGGGACGGTCAGGTGTACTACGGAAGACGATGTAGACACATGAAATTCTGGGATTTTTTTTTTTATTTACTTCTAATCTCTACCAACTATTGCTTATAAAACTGTGCTTTTCATTTTCTCACTAGACATAATTCCAACCCTGTGCAATACCATTTATATACATGCCATTTATATTTCTGTGTGTTCTCTTGCTTTATTTGGGAAAACAGTATGCTAAAATTTGGACAAACAACCTTACACAGTATTTCCTTTGTCACCTGATGGGACATGTCAATGTGGCTAATAGCTATTTTTCTGGCTGGATTTGTTAGTGAAGTGGCCAAACATTCAGAGGAGCAGGACCGTTGTGCTCTTGTGGGACTCCTTTTAGCTGGTTCTTTACATTCAGGAGGGAGGTTCAGAGCATTTACAAAAACATCTGAACTCTTAGGATTTTATTTGAACCAAAATCCAAACTTTGAACCTTTTATGGTTTTGCACATCACAAGTGAATGTGTCTCCTGCCTTGATATTATTCCCTCTGGTCCCCTCCTGACTCTTTGTCCCTTGAATAAAACTGAACAGTTAGTTGGAGATCAAAACCTGATCCAAGGGTCACCTTAGATTGACGACCTTCTCTCTACCACAACCACTTTAATTAAAGAGCATGTCCATGAGCGACCACCTTTCTGTAGGCCCTTGGATGTATTCTCAAGACAGATTTTGCTGTCACACAGCTGTGGTAGCCCCTAGCTCTGAAGAGTAGCAAGTCCCAGTAGATCATAGATCTTAACCCCATGACAGGCCAACCTATTTATGCTGGCTCCTAATAATGACTCATGTTTATAATGGCACTATTCATCCTGGAAGCCAGCTCACAGCACTCCCCTGACCACATGTGCTCTTTTTATTCAGGCATGTGTCTATACACATCCACATATCACCACTGTACAAAGGTCTTGACTGCTGTGACTTTAATCAGGCCTTTCTTCCTTTTGCTTAGCTTTGGGGCCTGATCCTGGGGATTAGGGAAGCCAATGCACCCTTCTCTTTATCAGTGGAGAAAAAAAAAAAAAAAACCAGAATTGAACAATTGGGAGTCCAGCTCCCTATTCACTTTGTTGCTTATTAGGGTCTGTGTACCTCAGCCATGATGCTGCAAAGCAAGTTGAGAACTTGTGCAATACATATTTAATAGTGGGGGTTCTCTCGTTTTATCTCCTCTCCTTCTCTCCTTCCATTTAATGAACCAATTATTCTGACAAGGAGGAGAATGCACCCTTCCCAGCTCCCTCTCACTTGGAGCCTTTATTCCCTGCCTCTGTAAAGTGCTGCCTAATTTGGCATAAGACCCTATTGTAGGCTATTTTTACATTCACCATGAATTGTGTAAAATTGTTTCAGCACTTTGGAGATTTTTCTTTTAAAGCATGAGACATTATTGTATCCCCCGTATGAATGACAGGCAAGATGGTAAGAAAATGTCCAAATGTGTATACGCTCAATTGCACTCATTTTACTTAACAATATTTCAGTTTGTTTTCTAGATCAGATCAAACACAAAGGAAAAACACATAGACTACATATTAATGGGTTTCTACTTCCATAGAAATGCTTAAAATGCAGTCAATCTCATCGAAGACTTCTTAGCTATTCAATGTTGATAACGAAGTACAACAGAATCTTATTAATTCATGCACTAACCTTATTTATGTAACAAGAATTGGGGCACAATTGCTAGCAAAACCAAGTATTTTGAGAATAAAAATAGAAGCAATTTTCTGAAGAATTAATTCTATTTATCTTAAGACTTTCCCCCATCTCAAATGGACAGATATCTTCATTACTGATCTATCTTGCATAGTGTCGCTTGGATTAGTTTCATGTGTAGTTTTAAAGCGCTTGGCTTTACCTTATAAATAAACTGAACTGAGTGGGACTCATGTAACATCTTTACATAGCAGATTAGTTCAGTTTTTAATCAGTAATGAGTGCCAGGTGTTGTGAAAGATAAGCTACAAGGTCGTAAAGACAGAAGGAACTCTTGCTATCCTCTAGAAGCAGTGCAGAACAGAGTTCCTGAACATACTAGTGTCTTAAGAGAGACAGGAAGGACCCATGGTTTAATTCTAAGGTCTCAGCCTTCCTTATTTTAGCAATACTTAGTTTTAAAGAATGCTTGTTTTGTCCATGCCAGCTATGTACTTTGAAGGAAATTGGTTCTACCTTTTTGGAGTAAATGTCTTAGCCCATTTAGTCATAGGATTGGCTGTCTTCAAATGAGCAAATAGCCTATCAGAGTGTTCCTGTTTTTCCAGAGGTACTGTTTCGAAAGCTGATGGAACATACACATAAAATTCTTATTATTAAAAGAACATGGTGAGAGCTAAGAGTTGGGGTGAATTCTAAAGATACTGCTTGAACATTCTGTTCCAACTGTAACTAAATTCTTCTAACTTGCCTGGTTAAGGGAAATAATATACAGAGCTATAAATGCCTGCATGTATTAAAACCATATCAATCATGGGACCATACACAGTTAGACTTGGTATCCATAGAATGCAAGTGAAACTTCTAAATTCATGAGCCCAAAGAAAGGGTTATAAAACGTTTCTAGGTGAGAATTTAGTGAAATGTTCATAAACTCATAAAAATACAAATGAAGGTGATAATATATTTTTTTTTGTATGGAGGTTAGAGCTTTAAAAAAAGTCTGAGAGCTAAATTTACCTTGAGTTCCTATTCATACTGAAGATTACAGAGACATTTTGTTGGCTGAGTTCTTGGTAAAGGCATAACCTTATCCGTAAGTACTGTTTGAGGAACACAAACTTTCTGAATTAATCTCACGGAGCCCACAGCTAGAGCAGATAGCCAATCAAGAAGATAAAACTTTGTTCTGGAAAATAGTAGTGCCAATCAACTATATTTAAATGTCAGGACAATAAATATATGTTGTAAATTAATGCTTGGAGCAGCATATAGACTGTGTGGCATTTTGTGGCCCCTTTCTGTTCTGTGATCTGATGAGTCTGTAAGGTTATCTTCCTTCCATCATGATATTGCTGTCTAATTTTACCACCCAAGCACTTAGTTTTGAACTGATGTGAGCAATTTATGCTCCAAACTGAAAGTACCTGCTATTTTAACATTGCAGAATCATGTCCTGTCTGTTATAGAGGCTCTTCTCTCTTTTGAAATATGGGGTGAACTGTAAAAATTGTTGGGTATGAGCTGCCCTCCAAATGGAGATTTCTTGTGTTCCCCTGCATGTCCTTGGGGCTCCACCTCCCTCCTTGGTGACCAGTTCTGAGCTTGCTTTGACTGGCTTTCTACAGCTACAAGGTAAAAGGACTTTGCCTGTGATCACATTGAGTATTCATTCTGCTGATTCTCTGAGGGCTTCTTTGAATGCAAAGTATAGAGCTTGTGAAAATTACCTGTGTTCAGACACACAGAAGCAGGAAAAGCATAGGAGACAAATGCAGGTGGTCCAGTGTGCCCCTTTATCTCATCCCTTGTAGATAACGAGGAGAGGTATTTTATCTGGCTGTTCAAAAGGACACTGAGGAGGTTAAATTCCATCTCCATGGAGTTCTGTGACCAATTTGACTTAGTACCCTAGTATTGGGATACTCCATTACTCTGAATTCTGTCAGCCTCTGCTCTCCTCCTTTGTTTGTCAAAGAAATGACCTGCACATATGCTTTTGATCCATGTTGTACTTTGGGAGGCAAGGGGCAACACACATTAACATCAGCACTATTACTTTCAGAATTTTCTTAGGAAGAGTATAATTGTCTTGATGTGGTGATGTTCACTTACCAAATGACAGCACTGGTACAACTCCTCAGAGATGGTGTAAAAGAAACTAATAGCTCACAAGAGACGTGTATGTGTGGAGGTGTTGGTTGTAGTGTGTGTGGGATATATGATTTTTATAACCTTGCTTGAATTATTTTCAATATTGTGTCCTTTCAGAAATTTGACTTAAAATCCACAAAATCTTGGACTTTATGTCCACATGTTTGAGCATTATAATGGCCTGGTAGGCTCAATTTTTTTTTTGAAAAAGCAAGGAAAATAAGAATTTATTGAATGCTGTAGAGCTTATAAATGATGATATTTTAAACATGACCTCAATTGTTATACTTCCTTGGTTTACAACTCTGCATTAATACATACTGTCTTTGTAGCACTTGACAAGGTGTTTAACTTCCCTGAAGTTTTCCAAATTGTTAGATAAAAACTCACTATGCTGAGTCCTAGAGTACTTTACATAAGAATATTTGTCGGGGGAGAATATAAACTGTGCCCAACATAAAATAAGTATGAAATGAATGACATATAAATTTCAGGCCAGAGGGAAAGATCAAGCTTTGTCTAATGAAGAAAAAATACAAACAGTATTTTTGCAATACAGAGTAAGATATAAATAATAATAATAATGTAAAATATTTCAGATATAATTTTATCATGCACCCATTACATTGGAGCTATGTAAGATAAAATTGCACAGTTTAAATGGCTGAAGATTTTTAACTCATCTTATATAATCATTTTAGTGAATTTTTTGAGGGATAAAATGTATCAGCTATTAGACAACACAAAAACTGATATCAATATTTAGGTAATAGAAATCAAATTGACGCAAAGTTACAAGTAAAGGAATATAGCTTTATATAGAGCCCTGAACTATAACTATCAAGCTATAGTCAAAGATTCAAAGGCTGCTCTAAAGTCTACATTTAATAACATGGGCTGCCTTCTGCAGGACACTTAATTTCTCTAGGGTTCAATTTCCTACAGTTCAAATCTAGTTAAAACAAAAGGGCTGGGCTTGATAATCTCTAAGGATCTCTCCAATTGGAAAATGTCCCTATTCCATAGTTTTAAGGATGCTTTTCTCAAGATAGACCAAAGGGAAAAAAAAAAAGATGGTAAACGTTTCGTTGCACTACAATATGATATACAGCAAGAATCATTTGTCTCTGACCTTGATCTTAACATAAACAAAAATCCCACCTCAGAAATCACAGAAAATCAGATGGAGTCCAGCTCACTTTGATATATGCTGTGTTCTTTTGAAAAAAGACACATGACATAGGATTTAGGTTTTTCTGCAGCTGCAATAACATCAGGATCTCTAGTTGAATTCCACTAATGAGGCTCCAGAGTGGAAGGGGAGGAAAGGAACCAGACAGGAATGACTTGGAATTAGCACATCAATTATTTGTATATCAGTGTGTTCTCCTCAAGCGCTTAAGGGGCGTAAAAATGAACATTTGCCCCATTGCCTGAAGCACTCCCTGACTTTCTACCTTATATTATAACTTATGGTAACATTGGAGTACAGATATTGCTGTTTATAGACAAGTTTTTCATTCAAATCCCTTTTCATTCTTTTTTCCCTCCCCTGGTTTTGTGAATATATACATAAATGGTTTGGGGAACAGTCTTAAAATATCCTGTGTGTATAACGGAATAAAATAAAGGAAGGATCTTGTGCCCTGGAGAAATGCCTAAAGAAGGGTCTACGTGTCCTCTGGAATAAATCTTTCTAGTAAAATGAAAATACAGAAAAACATGAAAGACTCTCTTTCCAACACCAAAATGGCTTTTTGCTTTTCTAAACACAGTAAGTTTTATTGAAGATTTAGGCAGCTTTCCACAGACTTCTGCTTACTACCTGTCTGACTTTGATCTGTGTGAAGAAGTTGAAAAGGCATGGAGTGCAATAGCAGTGGTGAGTGGAGCACAGGCCATGAAGGGCACATTGCCGCCTATTGTTTCATTAATCAGACACATTAAACTCGGAGGTGGTGCACAGACACCTTCCCAAAGCTCACGGCCTATCTCAGAATATTATTTCCAGCAACACAATGGGGACAAGAATTAACTGTAAATTACCTAACAATTTTGATGGTTTTGGGTGTCATATTTTTATAATGTAAAAATTAGTCTTTTTATGTTATTAAAGAAAATTGAAGATAATAGCAACAAAACTGTTAATTTTTGACAGCTTGTATGGTTTTTTTAAAAATAATTTTTTGGTTTTATATGAAAATATTTCCCTTTATTTGTTTAAATCAAATAACATAATCTCCTTTTCATAAGACATCTCCATATGTATTTTAACAATTTTGTTTCTTCTTCAAAAACGTTAGCCTATTAATCCCCCTACTCAATATCCTTCCATTTCCAGCCCCTCTCTATTCCCCCATCCTTTTAGATCTAACTTTGAAATTACTATTATTATTATTTTAATTTACCCACCAAGTGTAGTTTGTGATAGACAAAGCTGAGCCTGGGCACGGGCCTGCCTGTTGTGTGGTCCACCTTCCAGTGACTCTGCCAGGTTAGTGGTAGGGTTTTATAGCAGCCACCTTGCCACCTCCGTGCTGGGATTTAGTTAGCTGGAGTTTATATTCACAGAGCACTGTGAATTCATCTATGTCTCTTCCCTGTTGTGTCTGAAAAACAGTGTTTCCTTGAGTTTATTAATCTTGGACTTTTAGAGTCTTTCCATCCCTTCTTCCACATGGATTCCTGGGCTTTGGGAGGGGAGTATGATATGACTATGCCATGTTACCAGGTTTTTATAGGGGTATAAAATTAGTGTTAATGATGTCTGGAAAATAGTTGTCTCTTCTTGAAGTTCTTAGTCTTGTTAATAAAAGAATTTAAGTGCAAATTTTAAATGAAGGTTCAAAAATAAATTTATTAGAGTTCAAAAGAAATTCAAATTTAAGATTATTCTTCACACACATTATATATATTTCTACTCTAATATGAAGTATTGTACCGATACAACTCAACTATAATACAAGGCTTATTCCTAATACTTTGAAAGTGCTATTGCAAGCTGCTTAGGATAATTAAGTAATGCAAGTTAATTGTTAGTTGACCAAATCATGGTTATGTCAATTACTAGTCTACTTCTATCACAAGAATATACACCCAAGGTTTAACAGATAATTATGATTCTGTAGATAGATGAAGAAAAATATATAAGATCTTCAAAAACCTCAGAGACTTACAGAATATGGCATTTAAAGATGTTTTTATTGTTTTAAAAATGCTTTGACAAAACAGGTTAACTCCTGGCAACACTCAACCTACCTAAAAGACAATGAAGAGCATCAAAGAACCTCCTATGGATATGGCTTCAAATATGGCAAATCAGCCACTGGGAAAAATGTTCACATTTCTGCCTAAAAATGGACAAGCTTAGATGCAGGCAGAGTCGATGGCCAAACTGTGCCAAGAGAGGGTAAGTCCTCAATAGTTCCTGCCTCATAAACATGTCTGTTAGATATACTGAGCCAGAAGTCTCAAGCTGATGCTCCAATGTTATAGAGAGTTTTGGGTGACTGTTCATACATCAAACTGTCCCTGTCATTTTCTCATTTTGGAAGCTGCTTACCTGAACTTCCTGTCTACTCAGATAATTAATTTTATTCCTTCCCAAGTCTCTGATGGGGTTGAAGACCAGAAGGTAACAATTAAGCTTAGTTGTTTAGCAGTTAAGATGTTTTTAGGTCTAAATAGATGTTTTTATGTTGATAGGGATGAGATATGATAGATATTGATTTACATTCAGAGTTTTAGAGTCACCAAGATAGGAAAGATGCTCTTGTGAAGGTTGCCAAATACAAATAGCCAAACACTCTAAATGTAACATTCATATAATTACTGATTGTTTGTGGTTCTTCTTGCTGTGGGTAGTTTATTGTATATATGTGTAATAATAAACATGTATATGTAAAAATAAATAAATAAAAAGAAAAATTCAAAAGACAGAAAGAGAAAGGAAAAAAGAAAGAAAGAAAGAAAGAAAGAAAGAAAGAAAGAAAGAAAGACTCTGTAAGCCTTTGTAGCTGCCTAGAGGAGAGAAAACCCTATGGCATTTGAAGCAAGCTGGCCTGACAGTCAGCCACATGGTAGACAAATAGACACAGAGTATAGAGGGAGCAACAGAGAAAGAGTAAGGAAGCACACTTAGGCTTCGGTCAGTATGAAAAGAAGGAGAAAGAGAAGGAAGGGATTGGGGAAGAGGAAGAGGAGAGAAAGCTATGCCTTCTTGAGTTAGGACTTAGAAATCCTTTGTCATTGGTCCCTGGACCAGGTGGTTCACCAGCCCAACTGGAGTCTTCAGAGAGGAAACAATGGCAATCCATCGGGAAGAAAAACCCAGTCACCTGGATAGTCTGAGTTAGCATTTTCTTAATGAGCCTTCAGCTAACAAAACTAATATGATGATGTGCATTCAATGTGCATCTTAAATAAGAAGGTTTGCTCTTCAGCAGTCATTTTGAGACAGAGCTTCTGGCATGGCACCCTTTTCACTTTTCAAGTACAGTCTAAACAGAAAGCACTGCTTTAGAGTTAATCCTGGTGATCAACAATAGTTAATGACATAAATGCTGGAGCCACACACAGGAGCCTAAGTAAATCAATTCCACTGGAAGTAAACTACACACCAAAGATCAAATTCTTGTTTTTTGTTTTGATGTTGCAAATTTCAACTTCGGCTATGCCTTCTGGAAAAAAATTTACAGGATTTTTTTTGGAAATGAACTAATATGCATTGACTATAGGATAGTTGTATACTTAAAAATATATTTGGAAAAATTCAAGTGTCCAAGGACATTACTGGATGATACTTCTAAATAGGCTTTCTACTACAGAAAACTTGCCAAGACTTCCTCCAGTTTCTGTAATCTCCTAATAGACTTATCAGTTGGAACACATTTCTCTTCTGCTTGTCACATTTTTTGTGAGTCTGTATGATATGTGTGTATGTATGTATGTATGTATGTATGTATGTATGCATGTGTGTATGCATGTTCATGTTGGCTATTATGACATCTGTCTGTCAGTATAGGCATGTGCCAGTCAGAAGACAACTTTGGTGTTCATCTTCTCTTTCTTCCTTGTTTGAGATACCTTCTATTGCTTACTCCTGCATATGCGTGACTAGCACACTGAGAATTTCTTTGAGATTTTACTCCATCACTAAGGAACACTGAGATTACAGAAAGAGACCACTGCCTTACGCTCTCACGTGGAGTCTTAGGATCAAACTTCATGTTTGCATGGCAGGCATTTTACCCACTGAGCCATCTCTGCAGCCCACACTAATATGGCACTATTTTGAGTGGATCGTTAGTTGGGATAATTAGAACAAACACACAAGTTTTTTTTTTTTTTTACTTATTTATATAATTTATTCATTTACTTCTTAACACCAGGTGAATGGTATATGTTATGTGAAATGAGTCTCACACTGTGTGTTTAATCAGTTATAAGAGATTGTTTCTCATCGGATGACCCATTCACTGCAGACATTGAGGCTGCTATTGTGAAATGCCTGAAAATGAGTAATATCTATTATATAGTAATTTAATCTGTAATTGGACACATATTTCAGGTAGGGTACAACTAATAGTTGTTTAAAAATAATAACTTTGGATGTAGTATCTGATGTGACACAGAAGGACTACATTAGCATCCACAACCAAGACTCAGTACAAATGAAAAATTCATTCTAATAAGAAGTATATCCAGGTGTGTTAGAGACTATTGGTAGTCTTATCTTTTGCTGGGAATGTTCTTTTCTTGGTAGCACCATCTCTCTACCTGTCTACAGAGTGACATGAAGCATGGAATTTGCTTCTGCTTAGCAATCTCAGTGTCTCCAAAAACTCATCTTTCCCCTGCATTTCTGTGTCTCTGAAACCTCTTGTAGATCTCACTAGAGCACTTTATGTAGAGGGAATCTCACTTATGTGAGGCAATGTGAGGACTCTTACTTTTAGTTTAGCTTCTAAGTATGTTAGCATGAGCTAATGGGTGTGCACAAGAACTTAAATGATTAAAATGTCTAGATCTACACACTGCTTCCAAAATATTCCTGAAATACAAGTTGTATCTGGGCAAGAGTTCCAGAATTCCATCCACCAAATAGGATATGTAAATGTTCTACTTGACTAACTGGTGCTATTATACTAATTTCTATGGTGTTTTGATAAACCTGAAAAATACAGTTGGATGAGGATCCTCATCATGACCTACCTTGGACAATATTTCACAGTGATTATTTGTCAAAGTCTCATCTGCTACTATTTGAGGATAATATGAATACTATGGTAAAAAAATCTTTTTTGTATTTTTGAGCCTTTCGTCATCAGCATCTTCCTCACCATCCTTCTTGTGCATTGCAAATTTTTTCACCCAGTTTTTCCATATTTTTCTTTATCTTGGTCATATTCAATAATTGTTTCTTTGCACATTAGATAATGTCCTTAAACTTCTAGAAGCTCAACTTTCCCCTCTGGAAATCTAAATTTTATAGGGATCTAGTGATTGTGTTGCTGTTCACAGAACAAGAATTAATGGATTTATGAAGTTTAAGACACTGCCTGGCATATGGAAAAGCTAATTAATCTTATTATTATAATACATACCCTGTCCATGATTAATTCCAGTTTATGAGGCATGTTAAGAGAGCAAGCAATTATTAAAGTCATATCAAAATGCTCATAGAGCAGTTTCTTAGGAATATCAAAAGTCAAGAAGAAGCCCCTCTCATTCAACAGTAACACATTGAAGAATATAAAAGATCAAAGTCTCATAGAGCCGACGAGGGAGCAGAAAGCACAGCCGACGAGGGAGCAGAAAGCACAATGCAACATTTTTTAAGACACATTATTTTTAAGAGACAAGGAAAGCTGATTTTCTTCTTGACAGAGTAAAGGGTTAGGCCCTCAATAGATGTGGACAAAAGTAGCTGAATTTCTCAAAACTTGACAGTATAAATGCATATGAGTGTACAATTTACAATCCAAGTTATTGGATGTGGGGCTATGTGTCTGTAATCCCAGCACTCGGGATAGCGGCAGGGGGATAAAAAATTCAAGCTCCTTCTTGACTGTGGAGCAAGTAAGTGGCGAGCTTGGGATACAGGACACTATCCTTGATGGGAGATCCATAAAACTCCAGATTGTGCTGTGAATAAGAGAAATTTCTACATAGACTCTGTCCCCCTAGAATTTGATATCATATTGTCAACAGGGTCTGGAGAAGGTGCAGAACAGCCAGATGAGACACGTTCTGAAGCAAAAGGAACCACCACATGACTCCCTCACATTTGATAGTGATCAGGCACCTTAGAGAACACACTGAATAACCCTTGTATTTGCACTCTGTGCATGTGGAAAAGTGTTGGCTACCATTGCAAGAGGGCAGGTAAAATGACAGTGCCTGTATACATGACCATCTACACATGAAACATGCTCTGACAGCTTGCTAAAATTCTGAGAGGACTGACTACAATTCAGCAAACCTCAGGTCTTTTCTGAGTTTTGGCCACTACATTAATATGAATAGCCATTTACGGCTATAGAACTAATATGGAACACAAAGGGTGAAAGAGATATTTCTGAGATAGATGCACACAGAAACTGTTGACATCCGCAGGAAAAACAGGATCTTGGTAAAACTTCCACTGGCAGTTTGGATACTTACTCTCTATTTAGCAAAAGCCATCTACAAAATGAGAGGCAGAAACTCTGGCATCGGAAGAAATACTACAGTTTGAACTAGAGAAACAGAAAAGCTAAGACGACACCAAGTTCAGACTTCACTGAAATTAAGTGGAAACTATCTCTGCATTAACTTTCAGAAAGAAATGACCCGAGAGCCATTTTCCTTAGTCTTTGTTTATGTTTACCTACAAAATTATAACTCACACAAGGAGGGAAGACGATATGATCCATGAACCAAAGGGAAAATGATCATGGTTAGTTAAGTAGTTGTGGGCAAAGAAGAAACAAGAAGAGAGCAGAACTCATATCCTGTACCCTGAGGATGAAGATTGCATTTACCCCTAGGAACTTGACCCTCTCCCTAATGACCAGGAAGTACACTAAGAATAATATCACCCCCTTTCCAACCCCTGACTGTCTCTTTCCTTTCCTCTCCATCCTTTTTTCTCTCATATGCAGTGCTGGGGGGCTGAAGGGAAGAAGAAAAATGGTGAAGAAACATGGAAAAATTAAGAACCCACAAAGTAGCAAATACCAGCTACATAGACTTGTTGAAGAAATCATTCCAAAATTATTTGTTTCATGTTTTTTTTACTCAAGGAAATAAAAACAAAGCAGAAAAAAATAAAAATAAAACAAGGCCATGCATGGTGGTGCCTGGCCTTAATCCCCGCACTTGGGAGGCAGAAGAAGGCAGATCTCTGTGATTTCGAGGCCAGCCTGGTCTGCACAATAAGTTACAGGCCTTTCTACGGAGGGCTAGGTAGAGAGACCCTGGCTCAAAAATAAAATGAAATAAAAAGACAGTTGTTTGAATTTAAATAGCGGATTTGAATTTAAAAGGGGGAATGTTAGGATGAGTGCACGCATGCACACACACACACACACACACACACACACACACACACACACACACACATGAAAAAAAATCTAGTAAGGTTACATTAACAGTTCTGGATAAATAGTATTACCAATAAGCATTTCAAACCATGAGTCGAATAATGAAAATCTTTAAAAAACAAGATTATTAACTAGATGTTTGCACATCAAACAAAGCAACTTCTAAATACATGAGAGAGAAATTGATAGAATGGAAGGGTGACACTAAAAATATGGAAAGGGTTTTGGCACTGCTTTCTCCAAAATGACTGGAAGCAGATGAAAAACTTGCCAGTGGGAATAAAGAAAACGTGGGTGACGCTGTCAGGCAACCAAGCTTCACCACTCATCAACGGGTTGAACATCCTTCTCATTCGTTTGTGTATCATGGACAGACTGAGCCACAGGAACAGCTTACTACATATAGAAAGAACGTACCCTGAGGAAACTGCTGCTGGTAACATCACTGAATAAGAAATCCACAACAGAAGTTATTCAAAATACTTAGGAATAATATTCAAAATAAGCCAACACCACTATGAAATAATCCAGAACTCAAGGGAGAAACCACAAGGGATTGCTTAAATAAGACAAAGCCAACTCTCCTTTAGAGGACATCAAAGCTGTGGCATACAACGATAGCATATAGCTAACATCCTTCTTAGAAGGGAATTTAAGAAATAGGTAGACCATAGAGGAATTCCACAAACGGGAGCTTAGGGTCTCTTTATGTCTAATAAAACTGATAACTGAGAAAAAAAAAAAAAAAGGAGAAAAGACAAATTACAAGTATCAGAAGTGCAAACAGGATCTTTTTCAGGACTTATAGACTTCAAAAGGATAATTCCTGCCAAGTGAATAGATAGCCTAACACAATGCTTAACTATCTTCTTAAAAGACAAATCACTAAGAACTGAGACAAGAAGTAAAAAATTGAAGTATTTCACTATACACTTATTTATGCTTGATAGTTTAACATCCAAAAATTTCACATATAATTATATGTTATTTATAAAATTTGGTTTAAGCACAAAGGACCTTCAGAATGTTTTTTTAAGATTAAAAAAATACATACCTGTCACACTCTCTTTCCACGTCTACCCTGGGACAGTAGAAAAGAGGGGGGGGGGAGAGAGAGAGAGAGAGAGAGAGAGAGAGAGAGAGAGAGAGAGAGAGAGAGAGAGAGAAGAAGAAGAAGAAAAAGAAGGAAGAGGAGGGAGGAGAAGGTGGAGGAGGAGGAGGAAGAGGAGGAGAGAGAGAGAAGGAGGAAGGAAAGGAGGGAGGAAGAGAGAGAGGGAGAAAGAGGGAGGGGGAGTAGGAGGAAGGGGAAGATGAAGGGAGGGAGGAGGAAGAAGAGAGAGAGGGAGGGTGGGAAGGAGAGAGAGAAAGAAAGAAAGAAAGAAAGAGGGGGTGAGAGATAGAGAGAGAGAAAGAGAGAGGGAGGGAGGGAGAGAGGGGGAAGGAGGGTGGGAGGGTCAGGGGAGAGAGAGAGAGAGAGAGAGAGAGAGAGAGAGAGAGAGAGAGAGAGGGAGATGTGGGAGGAGAGAGGAGAGTGATGGGTTGCTTTCATGTGTGCAGTATCTCAGATGCCATGGCATAAGGCTCAATATATAATTTCTAAAATAAAATATCTTTGTAATTTTTTACTTAATTAAATAATTTTTATTTTTTACATATACATTTATATTATTACACACATATACAATAGATTACCTATAGCAAAAAGAACCACGATGCAATCAGGAATTATATAAATGTTACATTCTTAGTATTTTGGTTATTTGTATTTGACAGCCTTGAAGAAAACATCTTTCCTATCTTGGTGCATCTAAAATTCTGAATGTAAATCAATCTCCATCACATCTTGTCATCATCAACTTAAAACATCTATCTAGATATAAAAACATCTTAACCCCTAAACAACTAAGCTTCATTGTAAAACTAAGCTGCTACCTGGTCTTCAATCCCATCAGAGACTTGAGAAGGAATAAAATTGATTACCTGAATATACAGGGGTTGCAGGTTAGCAGCTTTCCAAATGAAAAGATGACAGAGACAGTTTTCTACCTGACTAGTCACCTAAAACTCTCTATAACATTGGAGGAACTTCTTCAGCCTTCTGGCCCAATATCTGACAGACATATTTGTGAGGCAGGAACTCCTGAGGACTTGCTTACCCTGTCTTGGCCGACTTCGGCATAGAAATAGGCTGATCAATGGAATCAAATCAAAGACCCATAAATAAACTTACATACCTATGAACACTTGACATTTGATAAAGAAGCCAAACACATATAGTGGAAAAGAGATAGCATCTTCAACAAACGGAGCTGTCTAATTGGATGGCTACATGTAGAAAAACGAAAATAGATCCATATCTATCACCCTGCACAAAACTGAAGTCCAAATGGATTAAAGACCTTAACATAAACCAGACACACTAAGAAGAAAAAGTGGGGAAGAGCCTTTAGGTCACTGGCACAGGAAACAACTTCCCGAGCAGAACACTAACAGCTCAGGCCCTAAGATCAACCATTAATAAATGGGACCTTTTGAAACTGAAAAGCTTCTAAGGCGAAGGACACTGTCAACAGAACAAAATGACAGCCTATAGACTGGTAAAAGATCTTCACCAACCCCACATCTGACAAAGGGTTAATATCCAAAATATATAAAGAACTCAAGAAGTTAAATACCACCAAACCAAATAATCCAATTAAAAATGGGGTACAGAACTAAACAGAGAATTCTTAACAGAAGAATATCGAATGGCTGAGAAACACTTAAAGAAATGCTCAACATCCCTAGTTATCAGGGAAATGCAACACAGAACAACTCTGAGACTCCATATTACACCTATCTGAATGGTTAAGTTCAAAAATTCAGATGTCAGCACATGCTGGTGGGGATATGGGAAAAGGGGAACACTCCTCCATTGCTGGTGGGAGTGAAAACTTGTACAACCACTTTGGAAATCAGTCTTGTTTTCTCAGGAAATTGGGAATAACTCTACCTAAGGACCAAACCACACCACTCCTGGGAATAAAATAAAATATGTTTACTTTTCTATTTCTTATATTTGTCTTTCACTCATGCTGATGGTTGTTTGGTGATTGGCAATAAAAAAAAAAAGGAGACTTTTGCTTGATAGTACAGGCTAGGTAATATCACAGACTGAGAAACTAACTAGCTATCTCATTTGGATTAATATAACAATATGTAAGCAATATAGAAGAATTGCTTTATGTGTAATATATCATATATGTATGTATACATATATACATACATGTATAGATACATATGTAATAAACATGGAAAAGGTTAAAAATCTAACGATTAATCAGATGATTGATTGATTGATGACTGATTGATTATCTTTGTTCTGGACAGTATTAGAGAGGATCAGTAAGTGTGGCAGTATCATGCAGTGTAATGTACGTTTACTAGAGTCAAGTCTCGTCATCTAGGCTGTGTCTATGGATTTTAATACTTTATAGCAATGAGTTCAGTATCTTGAGTATTTGTGAGATTGTGCTCTTGAAATATTCAACAATAAATACAACACTGACAATGACAGCAATATTTAAACCCACAAGAATCAATAAGTTCAAAGTTTCCTTTGTTTCAGGAATTGACATAGATACAGGAAACTGAGAGTCAACTGTCTATAAATACTTATTGAGTTGCTCCTGGTGTAAATTGCTTATGAGGATATTAATGATAATGCAATAATTGTAGTTATAAAAAACTGGATCATTTGTAGGTTAGAATATGCTATATATTCACTGGTCTGAGCTTTCACACTTATTCATTCACTTACCATCTTGAGTATCCCTGGGCACAGAGATTTTCATAGTCTACTGTAGAAAAAAAACCAGAATCCCACAGACATAGAGAGCTTCCTCAAAGCAGCACTCTGGGTGCCCAAGATGAAAATCAAACTCAACTCTGTTTGGCTCAGGGATATGCAGACATAACCATTGTATCAGAGTAAAACAAGTCTCACTTTATTTTAAATAAATATTCAATACACACAAATGAAAAAGTAAATATAAGTTAAGAAAAACTAAAACAAAGTGGGGCATGGTGGCCTGCTAGCATTCGGGGGGGGGGGGGGAAGAGGCAGGCAGATTGCTATGAATTCAAAGACAGCCTGATCTACAATGTGAGTCCAGGACTGCAAAGACTACACAGAGAAACCCTGTCTCAGAACACCAAAAAATTAAAACAAATTAAAAATATAAACAAGGATACAAGCTGCATATCTATAGAATGGATTTGGTAAATCATATATTAAATTATTAAAGATCACTGAGGATTACAAATTCTATATGGTGCCAAAATATAAAAAAAAAAATTACTTTAAATTGGCCACTAGCAATTTGTAAGACTAAAATAGGTATAAGTCAAGATTCTAAATAGCTAAAAATTAGACACATTTACACATATTTTACTTCTTCTTCATTATAATGTAGCTTAACCAACATTTATGGAATGGTGTATGTTTTAGATGAAAAAGTGAATTAAAACACACGTTGTAAGAAATAATAGATGGTCATAGGGCTTAGGGTTACACACATAAAGGTGCTAGCCACCAACCCTGACAACCTGAGTGTGTCACCTCGAACCCACATGGTAGAAGGAGAGAATAGATTTCTGGAACATGAAATCTGATTTCCACAAACATGACATGGAATGTGCCTCTACCTCCTAAGACAAACAACTAATAAAAGAAATACATTTCAAGAAAATCAAATAGAAGAGATGGTTGTAAAAGTGTAATATATTAGATAGTTTATGTTTTCATGTGTTATTGATTTGTGTTTTTTAATCATAGGTCCTTCTTCTGTGATTCATTAAGTAGCATTAAGGGAGAACAGACCAATTAGAGTTTCAAAATAATAAGTTTCTGGGCTTATGTTTATTGGCATTCATATTTTGGGTGCAAAGAAATATACATAACAGTGGTTGTACAGTGGAAGATTTTATATTCCATAATGTGAATTCTCTAAAAATAGAGGGTCCAGCACTAGCTGGATATATGTTCTTCACTCACGAATGGGTAAGTTGGATAACTGATAATGTGATATGAAAACCAGTGAAGGGTCTCACATCCATTCTCCCAAAGATCTGTAACATCTTCATGTCTTTTCTATAGTTCTCAAATGCATATGGGATGAGACAGATGAGACCTTTAATAAGAACAGTCTTCCAAGGCAGTTCTCTAGATCATAGAAACACAAACTAGTGTCCTGGGCTCAGAGCTAGAACAACTTGAACAATGCTGGAACTGACAAGTCACTTAAAAGTACCTTGTACCCTGTGACCCATGGACCCCTGATTGTGAACTCATAGGGTAGGGCACCAATTCCACTGCACCAGAATGAAAACTTTGGCTTCTTCAATTCAGCTGGACACATGTAAGTATACTTTATTACTTCAAGCAAACATTGAATATTGCATATAATTCCACATGCTTTGGGGACTACTACTGTACCCCCAAATCCAATTTTTAAGCTAAAAGCCCCAAGAATATGATGGAGTAAGGAACTTACTTTATATAATTTTCAGGAATTCACTGAAAAGGCAAGCATAGGACATAATTCTATTCAAATGATTATTTTCTTATTTTCATGTATCTAGTTGCATACATATTTTATTTTCATTATTTAGTGATTACTTCAAAAATATTTATAATTTTAAATTAAGTTAAATTGCATTTCTTTACTTTTTTTTTCAGGATGATGTGAGCACCTCACATCCCACACCTCACACCCCACACCCCACACCCGACAGTGTATGTGGAAGTCAATGGACAGCTTAGAGAGATCTAACTCAAATTATCAAGCGTGGCAGCAGGCTTCCATACTCTCTGAGACATTTGACCAGCACAAATTAGTGATTTTAAAAAGATTACTGTGACTAAATTAATGGCTTTAATTATCAATATTTAATAGTTTTTAATATTTAATAATTTCATTATCAAGAATTCATATCTATTTTTATGTTGCTGTATTAACTTACTGAAGTGGCTAACCTTAACAAACTTTCTATAGCTACCAATACCATTTTACCCGCAGCATTTTAAAGTAAATATGCAGCTATTTGAACGTCATTAAGATAGTATCATAGGTTTCAAATTGTCAGCTTCACATACCTATTTATTTTCTTTTATTACCTTCTCAGCTTTTAAATTATCTTAATTTTTTTGAGAATTCCATAGAGGTACACAATATTATTTGAGCATACCCGTTCTCCTGCTACTCTGAATATCACCAGGGTGGCTCTCCTTCCAACTGCATTTCTTGACTTACTGAAGACTAGGAGTAGCATCCATCTATGCGTGCATGTGGGGCTGTGTCTGGAGGATGGACTACCTATGCTCCTCCCCCAGGAACCATCAACCACCAATAGAGTCTTAGCTGGGGTGGAACTTCATGTACTCTAGTCCATGTTGGAATATTTAATATCAAGATCCTATACAGATATTATGTTGATAATTGTGGCCGTGGTAAGTTTCTAAGTGAAACAGCCCTGCTAGCTCTGCAAAACACTGTCACAGCAGTGGTCTCCAACCACTGACTCTGTTACCTGGTTTACAGAGCACCCTGAATCTTGGGGGATATGGGTATAATATAGATATCCATTTAAGGATAAGCACTGCCTTGGCAATTGTCCTCTGTGCTTTGACTAGATACAGTCTCTGTATTGTCAGCTATCTACTTCAAGAAGAACTTTTTTGATTAAGGGTCAGATTTTCATGCTATTTTTAAGGGTAGGACCAACTTTATATATACAACTCACCATGAGGTTCCATAGGATTAAAGCTATCTAATGTAGCTCAGAAAGAAATAGAAGGATTTACAGATTGCTCCTACATCTTAAATGTGGGGCTGTTAATTGCATTAACAATGTTGTTTCCTCTTAACATATCTTTCCAAGAAAGTTTAGGTAAATGTTTTCATCTTAGATAAATTCTTCAGCAATCAAATCAAATATAAATAAATTAAGTGAAACATTGCATGTTATTAAGTAAATACTTAAATGTTGCATATATAGATGATAGTAGACAGATAGATGATGAATATATGGATAGCTGATAGATGGGATAGATAGACAGATGATAGATAGATAGATAGATAGATAGATAGATAGATAGATAGATGATAGATAATATCGGGTTATGAGGATGCCTATTTACTAGAATGCTTCTTTAGCAAGTAGAGAATTCTAGATATGATCTCCAATGTAAAGATATATTTTAAATACTTTGGTCATCAATAGTATTCATTTGATTCTTCCAGAATTTAGAGAGTAGATTGGCTGGAAATTAACTTTATGCAACTCAATCCTCAAATCACTGTCTAGCACATTAAAAACATGAACATGAAATTCAGGCAAATGGAAGAGCCTTTGGGGAAGAACTCATCCTGGCATCAGTTGCAATTCAGAGCTACTGGACAGCACTATGTCCAAGTCATGAGCCTTTTGGCAGTGTGAGTTTCACTTAAAAAAAAAAAAAAAAAAATTGGCTTAAGATAATAATTCTAGTTCTTTCCCATAGATTAAGTTATAAACCAAGTGAAGCCTTAGATTATTCCACCCTCCTTTGGAAATGCTAATGCTACACCTATTTACTTTACCATGCATTTTTTAAGACTTAGAGCTTCCTTGGAAACACTTTACAACAGTATGTGGGATCCCAGAATTAAACAGAACACCTGTTTTCAAACACCCAGCCTCTTAAGATTTTAGGCTAGCATTTCAGAGATCCTCATGTATTTTGAATAAGCTCTAGGAGAGATGCCACTCAGCCAACACACTGATCTGATATTGGTGAAGTGCCTTAGTCAGGAAGGGCACATTTGAGGCAGGGGTTGAGCGGAGGGAGTACTGGAGCTAGCTGAACGTTTTTTGGTTGTGCTGGAAAATTGTAATGCCCATACTCAATAGTTTGCCAAAACCCAATGAAGAAAGAACTAAACAAAACAGCAGAGAGAATCCTGACTCATTACTATTGATGGGCACATAAAGTCTAGGGATTGCCTAGACCTGCAGCAAAGGGTAAAAACAAGGATTGGGCACTTCTCTAGGCAAAAGTAGATTTTGGATGAACTCCTCATGCACTCAACTGGTCACAAGCAGACAACGAAGTCCTTCCTAATTACTTTGAGTCTGTTTGCCACTGTGATTGGGATAGCTTTAACTTTGAAAGTGATTGAAATACTGAACTCACAAGCAATTTACTGTTAGAAATATTTTGGGATGGGTTATATGTAATCTTGTTATGGATAACATAGGTAATACCTAACATGGAGTAGCTATAGACAAGCTTTAAACTTTCAACCCTTTGTTCTGGCTGTAAAATGTCAGTTGGGCCCATTTTGGTGCTTTTTATTACTGCATCAAAACCATGCTGTGAATTTGTTGCTGCCATAAATGCTTAATGTAAGAGCTCATTGTGCAATAAAGTGTCAGAACACTGTTTTTAAACACGTTTTTAAAGCAACATTTTACAGCTTACATTTTTTCCCACTGCGTACTATAAAAAGTACAGATTTTCAATGTCACATTCATAAGGAGTGCATAATCGTTCCTGGGAAAGCCAACTACAGTGAGAATTAAACAGTTTCCCTCCAACCTTTTCATAAGCCCTGCTGCTCCCTCCCCCACGCCACTTGGCATGAACATGATACAGTGAATGGGAGGAGCTGGGTTCTTGGATGCAATATGCCACTTAAACTTGCAATATGAAGTTGAGCATAAGAAGGATTTAATTTTTCAATTTTTGATCTCAGACTTTTTTTGCACATCATAAAATCACTTCATTACAAATTTCCATCCATAGTCTTCTAAATATTTCTTTTAGGAGAAAGAATATTTCTCTTTCAATTTTTTTTTTTTTTTTAGATTTGGGACTTTTATTTTCTTATAACTGTATCTTCTTAACGTTGTGTCAACATGCTAATTTTTTTTCATAATTTGAACAATTATGTTATTTCATTTGCTTGTCACTTAACTGTCAATACAAATACCACCTCGACGCTATGAGGTTTCTTTCTGGATTTGTTTCCATTCTGATCATGATTTTCTCTCTCTAATACTTCTAGAGACCCCCTACTCACTGTACTCCTGCCTTTCCCGCCTCACCCGCATTTTAGAAAACAAACAATACTTTGAGGTTTTTTTTTTTTACCTTTATCTTCTAAATTATCTTCTTTACCAAATTAACTTGTTGGCAAAGCTTTCTGGTATTCAAACTAAAACTAGAGGCAGAATTTCCACTGCTAGTGTATGCTGCCCTTTGTCCATGACAAGCCTGTCATTACTGAACTACAAAGTATCCGTAAGACAGACCCTGAGGTTCTGTCTCTATCTGTGATTGACAGAATGCTATGATTTTGGGTACAACAGCGTTATCTCTATGTTTTAGGGCAAACATGGATGGAACTAAGCAATTATTCTTGTAATTAACCTTTCAGAATCCCTCAGACTGCTTCACATGCATCTATCAGCTATCACATGAAAAAACAGCCTTCTTCAGCATTGATTTTTGCCTGGCCTGAAAACTCTTACACATGATGATCAAGGCTTGTGCCAAGGGTCTGTTTGTTCTGATCTTTTCTTACAAGGGTAAGCACAGAGTAGGTGCTCAGTAAATGTCTGTTGAATATGCAAATTGTTGACTATGAATATATGAATTTAAAAATTTGTTCTCACAGTATTTCTTAAAATCTGTTCCAGTTTGGTTTAAAATTCTCAAGTTCTCACATAAGGATTATCCTTGAAGCAATTAGAGGCAAAATGGTCTTTAGGTCAAACTTAAAAATAATTCTTAAAATAGATTGAAGATTTGAATCCATAGGACCAACTCAGATACAAAACTGAGGAAGGTCTCATTTGTCAAGAATAGTCATCACTCCTCTAAGGCAACAGAAGCTTCTTCTCCCTTAACCAAAAATGTTAAATCAAGGGGTCATAAAATACATATGATTTGTATTTTTTATAGAGTGGATTGAGTGACCAATTAACTTCTGTGACTGCAAAATGAAGTAAACTAATCGACAAATCAAAACGTACTGACCTTCCCAAGAGACGGTGGCCTTTAAAGCTACTGCCAATAAGAAATACCATGAACTTTTGAGATACCCCAGATAAGGTAGTGATTCACTCCTATCCAGAGTCAAGCATTTGAGTTTTTATAAGTCCAATGAATGTTACCAACAATAAAATGCCAGAGATTAAAAGGAAAAAGAGACACACAGAAGAAGCCTTAAAAATGTTACTTTTATACTCCAACTTTTTTCTTCTTTTGGCTACACATGGCTTGTATCTGTTTAATATTCATGAAGTTGGCAAAAATAAATGTTTTTTCCTCTCACAAGTAACGACCTAAGCATTTGGAATCTGCAGCATTTCTGTATCATCTAAGGTGTGACAGCCTATCACTCATTTAATTTTTCTAAATGTTGTCTAACTATGGAGGTTGACAGTTTACTTAACCCTGTTCCTCTAGCCCCACTGATCATTACCTGAAGGATTTTTTTCCATTATAATTGGTTACCAATAAGGATGCCAAAGAAAAATGCATTCTGTTTGGCAATAAAAAGCTGAAATTAAAATTATGTTCTAGCTCATCAGCAGCTTTAGCCCATACTTACTAGTTTTATTTTTTCCCACAAATTTAAATTTTGCTGCAGGTTGACAATATGACATGAATCTTGCTTCAGGAATCAAACTTCCCTTCCATTTGTTTCTTCTTACTATGTTCTAGTCTATAACTTTATTTCATTAGAAGACTGTGCTGAAATCCCTGAATTACTTTTATTCGAAACATCTTTGTGTTGAATAATTGTTCAACTCGTAAAATTCTGCTTGAGGAGTTAAGATATTAAAACTGAACTGTGAAAAGAATATTAGCCTCTAAGGGTTAACTTTCTGAACCTTCCATTCTGATGTCTTACCTGGGTGGGTAGAGGACAGCTAGGGATTTGTGGAGTTTGACAGCAGAGAATATGGAAAAGGTTCAGAAGTTTCAATCAAATCTGAGGGAAAGCTACAACACTATCCAAAGGTTAAAGTTCACCCAGAGAGAAATAATAAGAGATTTGTACTCTCACCCACATTAGAGGGTCACATCTCTAAATATAAAGAATGTACTTTTGGAAACATAGACATTCATTGGTTCATTGTTAGGCTTTGTTATGGGGGAAATACTTACACTTTTACTTTTTTTTTTTTTTTTTTAACATCTCTTTGTATAAGGACACTTGCTATTGCACCCTTACACTCTTCCATCCCTAGAAACCGCCTTGTGGGAGAGAATCAAGTCCTCTTCCTCCATGTACTATGACCTCAACATGCCATCCCAAATAAATAAACAAACAAAAAAATAATAAGTAAACACATACCTAGATGCAACTATAAAAAGATAGATCTTTCACATATGTGAACAATTTTAACATATGAAATGATATTTACACACTTTTATCTTTTATCTTTTACACGATTATCTACTGATATTATTAACTACAGCTGTTGCTACCCAAAACCAGTAAGGAAATACAAGTAGAACCACAGTAGAGAACTTAAATTATAGACACACAAACAGAAACTTGGTATGAGCCCAGTGGCTGGCACTCTTTACTAAGAAGAAAGAGCAGAAATATTTAGGATATTAATGAATTCCGTATCCTAGTGAAAAACTTTTACTTTAAAGGTATTTTAAACATAAAACATATCTGCTCTGGGCTTTTTTAAAAAAAAATAACTAAACCTTGACTGAATCCTTGAAATTTTGTAGAGGTTGGTCATCTTCTACTTCATTACAAATCTGTGGTTGTCAGGTAGAGATTGTTCTTAATTTTTGTTTTACCTGGATGAATTAACACACACCGTGTGTAAGGTTGAAGAGGTGCTTACTCTTTCATTAAACATCAATTTCTTGTCCTGCATGTGTATCCCAGTACAGTTAACAATGAGCAAAGTAACTAAAGTGGGTTCGGATTAAACATTGTAGATGGAAGAGCTGCGTAGAGAGCACCAACGAAACAAATGATCAGAACTTTTACGAAGCAATGTATAAATAATTTTGCTCAAGTGTTATGTCTTATCATTCTGTGAGTACTGCAGGATTTTGCTTGGATTTGATTGGGTTTCAGTCCTTCAACATTCTCCTGCTGGATATTCCAATCAGCTATGATTCAGCCTTGATTATGACAGTTTCTGTCCCAGTTTAATTGACTGATATGCTAGCGTTTCCGTGCAAGGCACCAGGAAGAACATACCAGGAAGAGCTGGTCCCTAGCCCCCAGTGACCTCCAGTGACTTGATCGAAGTCAATATACTGAGCAAGTGGCTCTGCGCTGAAGTAAATGCCACTCCCTGCAGGGCCAGGATCAATTAGATGTCACTGTCTCTTATGCCTGTAGCATCTCTCCCCACATCTCCCATTGCATGGATTGAGTCTCCGATTATGTGAGAAGACATAGTTATGTTTAGAAGGATGAAGTCATGTGCATTTACATATATGTGTACATGCTGAGATGGATGGATGTCTTTCTTCATAACGGAAGAACATCAGAGATGGGACTCTCTCCAAAATATGCTCCTGTGCTTAGCATCTATTGTACATGACTATCTTGACAAACAAAGAGCCCTAAGTTCTGTCATGGAATGTTCCAGATTCACAGCTTCAGTCAAAGGGATGAGGGCAAGACAAGACAGTTAGGTCAGCCTAGCTGATGTGGAATCCTCTTAAAATCTAAAGCACTCCCTGGATAGCTAATAAACAAAGCTACTTGTGACACTTAGGAGACAAATGTGGGTACTCTGGAGGCTTCCACTCATTGGTTAGAAATTTTTTTTTTTTTAGAAATGGTTTTTAAGAGGGAGTATTAGGATGGATAATTTAAAAAACGAAACAAAGGAAATGGAGAAGATGGAAGAAAGACGACACAATAATAAAAGTCATAGCTGAAGATGCAGCTTTCTGCCCAGAAAGCACATGCCCTGACCTGGTTTCTTCAATACTACTTAGGACTGGAAGCGGTTCTGTTCCGGTGATGTCAACTGTTCAGAAAGTAGAAGCAAGACCATCTTTGCCTCTGGCCTATGTAGTGACCCTGTAAGACCCTGTGTTAAAATAAAATGCTGCAGCAACAAGAATAAATGATTTCTCTTGCTGTTGCCACTACTCCTGACTAGTATTTATTCTCTTACCTTGTGCCAGTAGTGTCCTCTGACCAACAGGACATTCACAAGAGAAATCAACGCACAAGTTTTCTTAGCAATCATACTGGCAGACAACTGACTATGGCTTTTGTTGATTTCTCTACTGGGCAAGATGTACCAGGGTCCATTGCATGTCCACATCTACAATCAAACCTCAAGCAGGAAGCCTAACTTGTAACAGGAACCATTAGATGCTTTGGCATCCGTGTTATGTTTGTTCTGGATCATCTGTTTTAAATGTTGCCCCTAACAATTACAAGTTAACACATATCAGAAAAAGAAAATGGAGCCTGCGCCACAGCAGGAGAACTGCGGCTGCTTCATAGCAGCCTTATTCATAATAGCCAGAACATGGAAAGAGCCTAAGTGTCCCTCAGTAGAAGAGTGGATAAAGAAACTGTGGTACATATACACTATGGAATACTACTCAGCTATTAAAAACAAGGAATTCCAGAAATTTGTGGATAAATGGATTGAGCTAGAAATGATCATAATGAGTGAGTTAACCCAGAAGCAGAAAGAATCAAATGGTATATACTCACTTATATCTGCATACTAGCCCAAGGGGCATGTCCCACGAAAGCCTTCACTTACCAGGAAACTGGGACATAGGGGAAGGCATCCTATTGGGACTCTAAATGAGAGACGCATGGGAGAGTAGCAAAATAAAAGGATACAGAGGGTCCTAGAAATCTACAAGTAGAACAATATGATAGGCAGATTTGGGCCCAGGGGTCCCGCTCAAACTAAGGCACCAGCCAAGGACAATACAGCAGGTAAACTTTAAACCCCTTCCCAGATCTAGCCAATGGTCAGAATATTCTCCACAGTTGAGTGGAGAGTGTGATACGACTTTCTCACGTACTCTGGTGCCTCACATTTGACCATGTCCCCTGGAGGGGGAGACCTGGTGGCACTCAGAGGAAGGACAGCAAGTAGCCAAGAAGAGACTTGATACCCTATGAGAATATTTAGGGGGACGTAATCCCCCTCAGGAACAGTCATAGGGGAGGGGAATAATCGGAAAACGGGGGAGGGGGGAGGAAAGGGAGGATACAAGGGATGGGATAAACATTGAGATGTAACAAGAATAAATTAATAAAAAAATGAGAAAAGAAAAAAAAAAAAAAAGAAAAAGAAAATGGAAAACATGAGTTCAGCTACCCAGATGAAGATGAAGCTTTCTATAATTCTGTAAGCCAAACTATATTCTAACATACATGTGCAACATAAACTATCTTTCAATGTCTAAAATCACGTCAAGCCTTGGAGAAATTTGCTGTCCTGGTTGGACTTAAACAGTACAAGTGATGTGGATTTAAAACCCCATCAATTCACAAAAAGTAAAACAGAAAACAGGGAGTTGCCACCTCTGGTGCCATCATAGGTAAACAATCTACACTGGCAAGTGCCACAGAGAAAGACGTAAATTCAGTTTTGCCTCTGCCATTTGTCATGTTGGAATACCCAGGAAAACTGAACAATTTTTTCCCTTAGAGGAGTATTTCTTGGTATTGACAAGGTCTCTTTAACATTGGCATGGAAAACACTTTAAAAAGTCATCCTCCCCACACCCACATTATAAAAGATTCCACAGACACATTATATAGAAATAAACTCATTGGCTATTCAATATCCTGTCACACACTTGGATCTGGCATTTCTCAGGAAGGGGAGCTGATTGGCTGAGGTTCATTTCAATGCAATCAAAACCATAGCCTCTATAGCGAAGAAGTATGCGAGAGAAATGTGTTTTTCCGTTTTGTTTAAAAGGAATTTATTATGTGGGCAGCTGCCTTTTGAATGATATTTTAATGCCAAAGTGAAGCTTTATATTACAAAGTAAAATGAGGCCACCTTTTAATACTGGGCTGAAAAGTATTGTCACGCAGCAAGAGTCGTAACCTTTGACTTCAGCAAGAAAACTGATTTATATAATAAAATGGGAAGAGAGAGCAAGCTTTAAAAATGCTAACACATTCTTTCTTCCTTGTGAGAAAAATAAGAATATCTCTATATATGCTCTAGTAGATGCCCTGCTAGGGGTCATCCCAGTAAATGCTTACACTCTCTGTAAAGTTATGTGAAAAGGCCAGTCCCGCTTGTAGAGAATGCATATTCCATCAAGCATCCTGGACCAGGACCCAACTCAATTATTTAGTACAGTGGAGAACGTCAGGCAAATGCACAAAGCAAAGCAGCAACACTGCATAGTACAAAGTAGATTTCCTTCCTCAAGACATCAGGTCTGCACATGCGCTCCTCAGGTCAGGATGGGGAGTGGCACAGGGGAATTATCCTGATATCTAAATAGAATTCTAATATTGTTTGAATATATACAGAGGTTAACAAAGACCCAGCAGGCTAGTCAGAGGAGAGAAGGCTCATTGTTCAGTGTGTCAGGCTTATCTCCGCCCTGATCTTTCATTCTATCAAAATTTCATGTCTGACTGCCGAACTGTGTGTGTGGAACGGTCACGCAAATTTGGTGAAGACACACCTAGGATAAAATGCTGGGCCTGTAGCTGCCATTGCAATTCAGAAGGTGTTTGCACAATGCAGCTCAAAACAGAAGTTTGTTGACGTTTCTCTGTCTGTAATAGCCATAGTGCTATTTAATAGCAGGGTACTGACACTGTAAAGGATAATTGTCTGATGTAGGGGGAAATCACCCGAGAAAGACAGGAAAGTTGGGAAACCTTTTGACTATTCCAAACTAGGGTATTTACTGAAATATACAGATTTTCAAAGCACATTCCTGTCAATCTTTGTATTCTCTAAAATATATGATGCAGTCCTCACATACATGGAATCAAGAGCCTCTGAGTGAAAAAGAAAATGTGGAGAAAATTAGAGATGCTTGAACTTTTGTTGCTTATCAAAGAGTTGTAAGTACCAGTAACTTCGAGACTGTAGAGTAGGAAATGATTATCCCTGGTTTTGGACTTGGTTTCCCTAAGACTAGCAACAATTGATGCCAAGGTCTCCCATCTCTGTGTGCTCCATACCCAGGCCGTGGAAGAAAAAGATGCCGAAGATGAAGTCTGGCCCCTTCAGGGATGCATTAAAATGCTTTATGGTTAAAGCCTCCATTATGAAGCATGAAGGATAAAATACCAGGAGCAGCACTACGGCTTTGAGTTCCCAGCAGCTTATTATTTACTTGGTTTTTCTGTGCTGTGTTCCTTGGATTCTTAAGCGTTTTCGGCCCTGGACGATGGTCTCACAAAACTACCACGAGAGTCATCCACACGTATGCCAGGATCATGTGCCAAGGCCTTCCTAGTGACCAGCAATTTAATATTCTACAATTCAGAGTATATGTGGCCTAATGAGGCCTAGAAAGTCTTTTCTTGCCAAATGCCCTTTTTTCTTAGTGCTATATTGCGTCTTGGAAGAAAGAAATGTATATAAAAACAGAGAAACTGACTCCTAAGCCCATTTCTGACATATGGTCTATTATATCACTATGCTGTCTCTTGGCTTTGGCTGAAATTTCTGTCCTCACAAAGTATTCAATATTTCTAAAGAAATATACTTATTAAATGAAAGAATGAGTGAAAAACACTAGTACCTAATACATGTCAATTTATCAAGTATTTATATCAAATGTTCTCAACCTGTGAGTCACTAGCCCTTTGGGGGGAGCCATATATCAGGTATCCCACATACAACTTACATTACAATTTATAACAGTAGCAAAATTGCAGTTAGGAGGGAGCAATAAAATTATTTTATGGTTGGGATCAACACAACATGAGAACATAGGAAAAGGGCCACAGTACTGGGAGGGTTAAGAACCGATGAGCTATAGGCTGTTTGATTTTTCTTTCATGTGGATATACTGGAATGAAGTGGTAATGCATACAAAGTTGGAGGTGTCGGGGGTGGGGTGGGTGGGTGAGTGGAGTTTTGTGCACGTGCATGCTTTCGTTGGTATGCAGCATTAATGTTGTGTACATGCTCGGAGAATGTAAGTTCTGTAAAGTAACCCTGAACACAATCAGGAACTTCAGCTCTTACTGCCTCTGTCAGTTCCCATTTCTTATATTTTCCTCTTCTATATCCATCTGTGCAGATCATGCAATGTCTATGCCTATACTCAGAGAATCAAATGCAGTTCTTTTACTTAGAAGGCAACTTGTGACCTGATATATAGAGTTTGGCTTTCCTAAAAGAAAGAAAGAAAGAAAGAAAGACAGAAAGAAAGAAAGAAAGAAAGAAAGAAAGAAAGAAAGAGAAAAAAAACAATCCTGGGATTGGCTTTGTCTCATCCCCCAAGCTTTCCAAGTTCAATACTCATCTCTCCTTATACACATTCCCATGATAATCTTAATTGACATATTTATATAATAGATTGAAGGATCCAGGTAATGTAAAACAATACATATTTAAGTATATGAATTCAATTAATAATTTATAAGTTCATAAGATAAAAAATTCAACATGTGAAATTTAACTAAGCCAGTAGGCTAAGCAATTCTCTTAAAAGTTAAAAAAATAATAATTCCACTTACAACTGTTGAAATAAAGTAAACAAAATGACAGCAACTTTAAACAAAATAGTGAAAGAGTTTCAAACTGAAAATTACATAACACTGGTGAAAGAAACTGAGTCTGAAGAGAGATCAGCAAGTACTCTCAACCACTGATCCATGCCTACATTCCTCTACCCTGTGATATTGTTCACTAAGCAAAAGAAATAATCCTAAATCCTTACAGAAATATAAAGGCCACAAACAAGAAATACAATCTTGAGATAAAAAATAGAAAGAGAAAGAAAAAGAAAAACGCTGAATAGTCAGGTTAACCAATTTAAAACATATTACAACAGTGAAATAAAAAACATAACCTATTAAAATGGGTGAAATATTGAATATATATTCTCTACTGAAGATGTAGAAACTGCCAATAGATGCATGAAAATATGCTCGACTTCTCTTTTCACCAGGGAAATCTACATTAAAACCACTGTGTAATACAATTAGGTATGTGGTGGGATCTATTAGCAGTCAATTACAGACAACCGCAGGCAAGCCCACGTCAGAAAGAGCACCAACGATCAGTTGGTAGCATTGTACTAGCATTGTGCAGCTAAATGAGAAATAGTGTATATCTCAGGAATCCATCTTCTGAGTGTCTGACCCCTAATATCATTCGCTCCTCTCATCTTCACTCACATCTGTTAGTTCATACTTGGATGCATACGTACATGCATATGTGCAAACACACACACACACACACACACACACACACACACACACACACACACACACACGAGAGGGACAAAGAGGAAGAGATAGAGAGGAAGAGGGAGGGCTGGAAAGAGAGAGATTAAAAACAAATAAATAAAATAAGTAAAGCTTTTTTTCCTTTTAACTTTATCACTAACCAGTGGGTGCCTAATCTGTAAAATCAACCACTGTCTGAGATGTGCTTAGAGATTAGCTGCTGAAATTCACATTATTTTGACATGGGACTCTTTGTATTTTACTAATAGTATATTTTTATATGAATGTCAAAAATAATTTTTAAAAGACTCTTTCTCTAAGAATCTATATTTCATTGGGTAACTCAGACATCATATGGGTATGTCTTCCCATTCAAATATTGAGATAAAAAATAGAAGTTTCCCAAGTTTCTCATAGCTTCCTATGAGGTTGACGATTTTTTAAACCCTTAAAACCCATTCCAGCAAGTGCAGTTCAGGTGACTTGGTTGTCAGGTCAATATTTTTGCCCAGGGTTGGATCTCACTTATCTTCTAAAATGCCATCAATACAACCATTGCCACAAGAAACCAAAAACAACAACAACAACCCCCTTTTTATATGGAACTCATATTTAAGGACAATGAAAAGGAAATGGAATTTCATTCTTGCAGCACAAATGATTTGGAAATGGCAAACAGAATATCAACATTTAAGTACTTGTTTGAGTATACTTTGTAGTGACCACCTTTCCCCATTTTCCCTCTACAAATGTACAACACCTTTGCTGAACTTGTCTCACTCCTGCCAGTCCCAACCAGTCCCAACCAGTCTTGCCAACTGTTCTATGTGAGTCCTTAATGTATCTTCAGAGCTTGCTCCCTATAAGGAATTCTGGTGTTAGCTCAGAAAACAGTTTGTCCACAATCTAGTGATATGACTCACAATTCCTCCTCACCAGCTTTTCACTTCCTCTAATGAGGCAGCTACAAAACCCCCGATCTTTACAATGGCACCTTTCTCATGTGCCTTGCTCTCTTCCTCTCCCTTACAGAAGGACAAAGAACAGGCCATGACACATCCACATGAACAAAGTCAAAGGGGCAAAGCTGGGCAGCAACGACATGAGTCATTTCATCTAGTTTTCACAGCTGTGTGGAGGCACCAGTGTATGGGTGTTTTGTCCTAGTAACAGCTCAGGACCCGAAAATAACCACCATTCACTTTGTTTTCCAAGTCTTAAAAGAAAAAGAAAAGAAAAGAAAAAGAAAAAGGAAGAGGGAATATGGCCATGTTAGTTTGAACTAGATAGTTTATAGGTAGGAGAACATAATGACAGGCAGATCCAACCACCATATTGTTTTCTTCTTGAGAAGTTGCAGGTCCATTTTTATGTGCTTGCTTTCGGTTGCTGTTTTGCTGACTAGAATCTCATCTGGATATTGATTCTTCTGAGTTGATCAATCTTTACTTGGACAACTTCTAGAACCTGGGTTGTGTCCCCCTCACCTCCTGGAAAGTAGATTACTGATAAACTTTTAAAGGTACTGAGGGCCCTATATATTTCAATAATGTGAATGCCTTTAATCCCAGTACTTGAAGGCAGAGGGAAGTGGATCTCTGTGAGTTCAAGGCCAGCCTGGTCTACAGAAGAGTCCAGGGCAGCCAAAACAACAAAGAGGAGCCCTGTCTCAAAAAACAAAACAAAAACAAACAAACAAGCAAAAAAAAAAGAGGGGGGGCACAAGAAATACACTTATAGTTTCCCAACATGGGTCCTGAAAAGTTAGAATGAATACTATTTGATTTTCTGAAACACTAAGAAAAATTAAATACTGACACGTAACTATAGCTTGCTTTTGTGGAAAGTTGGTTGGGACTCACCTCCAAGTTGGGGTAACAACAAGCTTGGACCAGTCACACAGAGGCTGAGAAATGCTAGAGCAGGGATGTTCTCCGTGACTCTTGCTCTGGTTAGACTGGGAGTGTTATTGAAGGGTCCATGTGCTAGAGGCTCAGTCTCAAGCCTGTGGAACAACTGGGAAGTGGAGAGATTTAGAGATGGGGCAACATTCTTTGTGATGCCCTCACTCATGTAGTTAATAAACATCTCTCAATGTGTGGGCTCTCATTACTGTGTGGGATATTTCTTTTTTCTATTCTCTATATATCCTCATGTAAAACATTGTATTTGAAATTTAAATTTTTAATGATTAGTTTTGGAATCTCTTCATATTTAGTCAGCCTCTCTCTCTCTCTCTCTCTCTCTCTCTCTCTCTCTCTCTCTCTCTCTCTCTCTCTCTGTGTGTGTGTGTGTGTGTGTGTGTGTGTGTGTGTGTGTGTGTGTACATGCTGTCATTTCATTTGGCAAACTAAAATATCACCCAGACTCTGTCTACTGAATTATCTATTCTTCATTATTTAACTGGTCCTATGCAAAATTAAGCAGCATTTGAGGAAGAACAAATAATACGCTTACAATATGCTTGTATTTTTTAAACTGCTCTATATTTCTTCATTCACACAAATTTTAGCTAATTAATTATAACTTATTTGAGTATATCTACAGAAATGTTTGGCTGTGTGAGAATAGAGAGATATGTATTCAGTAAGCTTTGAATATGTGAATGGATGGATGAGACTGCCTTGCTTAGAGAAAGGTTATAATCTGCATAGTTAATATCTTATAAATGGCTTTCCTAGGGTATTCAATCAGAATAGGAATCACACAGTCAGGTATTTAATGAGAGTAGAAGGAATAGAATCAAAGTCATTCATAAATCCAACAAACAAAGCCAAAAAATATTTTTATTTGTGTTTAGAACCTATTGTGTTCTTTTAAGAACAGTGTGCCAACACTAATCAAAGTGCAGAACTGTGGATCCACGTCCCAATAGGTATAACTAAAAACTACTGCAGCACCTAAGACTGAGAGAACATTATGGAAGAGCCAGAAAATTTATAAGTGCCAGAGGACCAGGAAATTTGCACTATATTTGTGTTTCCTTATAACAACAGAAGTTATTCCCATAAAGACTCACCAACATGAGTAACGCAACATGAGTTGAACAGGATGTCATCAACAAACACACCAAGCTAGACGGAGAAAAGCCCAGGTGACCTCAATCCTACAAAGAGAACTATAGGAAAATGACTAAGGCTGGGAGCAGAAGAGGTGGCCCTCCGCTGTTAAGAGCAAACAAATTGGTTGTCCAGAGACAAATGATCAGCCCTGGCACAAACCAGTATCATAACATGGACTCAGCAGGCTATATTTAGGAATATATGTATACAAAAATACATATATGCATACGGTATCAACTATTTTTAAAAAAGAGGACATGATTCTGAAAAGGAGTCAGGAGGGGACTTTGTGGTATGTAAGGAAAGGGGGAAGCATAATTAAATTACAACATCACTAACAATAATAATAGATTGAAAAGTGACGTGTACCCCTCCTTCCACATAGCCATGCTATTACAGAACACAGTAAACTCCACAGATCCTGTCATGTGCAGAATTGACAATGCTACTGAAAATTACATAGAATAGGGAAGACTAGTGAACTCTTGAGTAAATAATTACCCTCCACTGAGAAGGTATCCAACATCAGAATCTGAGACAGAAGCAACAAACAAGGACCCTGTATTGGCCTGACCTACGTCCTCTGCATATACCTTATGGTTGTGTAGCTTGGTGTCTTGTGGAAGTAGGAGCAGTGCTATCTCTGACTCTTTTGCTGTGAATGGGACTCTTTTCTTCCTACCGGGTTGCCTTGTCCAGACTTGATATGAGGGATTGTGCCTAGACTTATTGTAACTTGTTATGCCATCCATGTTCACTCGATATCCCTGGGAGCCCTAATTTTGTTTTGTTTTGTGTGTGTGTGTGTGTGTGTGTGTGTGTGTGTGTGTGTGTGTGTGTGTGTTGTTTTATGGTAAACAGAGGGAGAGTGGAACTGAGAGAGAATGGAGGTGGGAGGAGGGATTTGGAAGAGTAGAAAGGATAAACTGCAGTCAGGCTGTCATGTATGAGGGAAGACTTTTGAAAAATAAATATAAATGGGGTGATATATGTTTTTAAATGATAACAATTTAAAGAAGAAAAGCAAATGGCAGGAGAGATGGATTAATACTTTACAGCAAACACATGTTCCTCCTGCAGAGGACCTGAGTTCAGTTCCTGGCAACCACATGACAGTTCACCATAACTGTAGCTATAGTTTCAGTATATTTGAAACTTCCTCCTGGCATTTGTGGGGACCAGGGCTTGTACATGGTGTGTGTGTGTGTGTGTGTGCGTGTGTGTGTGTGTGTGTAAGAAAGCACTCAGAAACAAAAAATAAAAATTAATCTTCTTTTTAAAGAAGGAAAGCTGAATCTTTATTCTTGTTTTTGAATGATGTTTTTATTACAGCTATTTTATACATGCATACATACATACATACATACATACATACACATATGTGTGTATTATATGCCTATTTGTACCCCTAAAAACCATGCATAAGCCATATTTTACTCTTCTCTCCACACTAGCCTCTGGTTTGAAACATATCTACCCAATAGAATGGTATTTTTCACTTAACATCCACTCTTCTGGGTTATAAAACAGATTTTTTTCCAATTACACCAGAAAGAAACCATCAATCTGTATTATTTCGTGATTAGCATGATGCCCTGTAAAGGGACTCTCCTTCCTGATAAGCAGAACACGGTATTTTCATGGGGTGTGATTGCTTCTTAATATTTCTTGGTGAGAAGCTACTCTTAGGTAAAGTTCTCTAAGGCAGACAAAGTAAGCATTCAAATTCCTCATTTGAGAGAAATGTCGCCAGGGATCTTTGAAAATATAACGTTATATACATTTTAAAGAATCCAGTAACATAAGACTTTGCAGTAAAAAGTGCTATCGGACAAATACACAAATATGTGTGTTTTATTTTTTTTTTATAGCCCATAATTTTCTTCTCCTAAGGCAGTATTCATGTGTGCTCATTGAGTGACTAAAGAAATGTTCCCTATTGTGGAAGTTGGCTAATGTATAAGGGTCAAATATAAAAGTTTTCAAGTAAGGAAATAGAAATGAAGAGGTGAAAAAGGACACACCAACAGAAGTAAAGGACGTTGAAAGCAGTCATGTCTTTACCAGCGCTGGGAATGCCGGTCTCTCCCCTTAGTCATGTAGAGAGAGACCAGAAAATGACCAGGTCCAGCAAATGGACTAAACTGTTAGGCTTACTTACCTTTTCCACACAAATTGCCATCCTCCCAGGCTTACCAGTAACTGAGACTAAATTTGGTACCATCATGTTTTTTAAATATTACATTAGTTTTTCTGAAAAGATTTTTGAGTGTTTCTTAGTCATCTTTGCATTCTTCCAGGAGGAACTGAGTAGCATAGAACATTTTATTGATGGACTTGGTTCAATATCTCAAGTGTCACACGTGAACAACAACTAGTATCATGTTACATTGGTATCACAGAGACTAATTAATTGATTACAGACCAGTTGAGTGCTCTGAGATAGTAACTAATGCTAACTGACTCTTTCATGGGGTTTGTCCGTTCATTAAATGATGTCACATACACTGACTTTTAAATTTTTATGTCTTATCTCTTTGGTTTGTATACTTTCTGCCATCACATTATATGTTTTCCTATTCTGATTGCGTATTTTCCTACTGCTAATAGTATAATTATAACTTGTTAATAATTCACAGTTTTATGAAATAGTTCCATTTTGTCATATGTCAATCAGGAGTAAATAAATATCTGTATTTGTTAAGTGACTTAGTATCGGTCTCTTAATTTCTCTCCCGATGGGAAAAGAATCAATCATTTAATGTCATGGACAAGACAGCGTGACAATAAAAAATGGATTTCTAAGAGTTAGAAAGTGTGCAATAGATTCACCTATCAAATCATTCCGCATTATTCTAATGGAACATTATGACGGTGTTAAGTACCTGGCACGAACGAGGGCATTGGTACTTCACTTGCTGTGTGACAGTGTTTATATTCTGGAGTCAAAAGCCCCCAAAGCAATCAGAAAAACAATCAGTCGATGGTAATCCTAGACAGTCAGTTTATCCTGGCATAAGATGCCCCCTTCAACATAAGGTTATTGAAGTCGGATGAAATTCGAGTAGTCAGACCTTCACGTAGAAATGGGCAGTTTACCCTCTGGCATAGATGAATGTCAGAGAGATTCATCAGGAGAAAGTTGACAGTTAGTTGATGTTTATAATGAGGGCATTTTACAGGGAGGAAAAAAAGTCAGATTATAAAGTTTCTGCTACCAAGGTTAGTAGCCAAGAACCTTCTTTCGGCGGGGAAGGGGGCCAAGGGGGAAGGCTATCAAGTGCCTACTAGAACAACTAACAAGAAATGAGAAATTGATCCACTAGAAAGTTTTGGATGTTTCTCTCCATTAAAATACTTGTATTGTGCATACAAAAAAATATGTTGTGTTCTACCCCTTCAATATATGTGAAATATGAAACTTTGTAGAAGCTTAGATAATATAAAAGTGTCCTGGGGTTCTCATATTAACACTAAATATCAACCAATATCCCAATATTATCATCAAAATCTTATCACATCCAAAAACTTTATCTCTCTTTATTCTGCAGACTTCTTGACATATAGAATTTGTGAGGCTTTCCTGTCTGTGGAGTCACACCTGAACCTTAACAGTTAAGAGGCATCTTGGTGGATCTCTGAACTTTTGTTGTAAGTCACCTAGTGTGCCCATCCTCTTCCTAAAATTTACCAGCACCCCACTAAATTTTAAGGTCTTATTCTTAGTTCCTTTCTCAATCTCTCTCTCTCTCTCTCTCTCTCTCTCTCTCTCTCTCTCTCTCTCTCTCTCTCTCTCTCTCTCTCTCTCAATAACCCTTCAGTTCAATTCAGAGAGATTCACAAACTAGTATTTCTAGTTTAAAATTGTCTCCCTAATATCAGCTATAGTTTTCCTTCCAATGACTAGTTATAGTGCCAGAAAATCAAACACACACTATCTGTGCTTACAGTGGTACTGTCCCTGAGGCATTCAAACATATCTTTAGTGAGGGAAAGAAAAACACAAGGCTGGTTCTCTACAGTGATGAGCTTTTTCCTCACTTTATTTTCATGTATAACACTCTCATTCTTGCATATTGCATCCTATCATTTAATACCCACACCAGTACACTGGATAGCTGCAGTCTCCCTTCTACTGTACTTTTTCTCTGAGTCGTTTAGTATGACTTCCACATCTTCTAAAATAGAGCTCTGATTCCTTCCCTCAACTCAAAGTGCTACAGGTACAAACCCAGCTAATCACCAGTTCTTCAGTCATTCAATTACAGCATTTTGTGCATTAAAGGAGTATATATATATATATATTTTTCATAACCTTAACCCAACTTCTAAATCCAAATTTCTAAGTATACTACACCATTAACCAAGGCCCGTGCTCTAATGGTAAGTTCACTTTTCTTCACTTAGATTCTAAAATTTTATATTCGATTTTGGCCTCTTGACTGAGACAATCCACTCACATATTCTTTGTTATTGTATTCTTTGTTTTGAATATTCTCTTCAACTTGTGTGATATATCCCTGCTTTGAACCCCCAGAACTGAGCCAAATCCCTACATACAGGGATTTTACTAAATATTTATTAAATCCAATGAACTGAATGGAAATTCTTTCATAGGTTCACAATAAGAAAAATGTTAAACATCTACTGATCTTTATTTTCCATCTGCTCCAAAACAGCAGAAGTGTTTTAGTACCTTCCTTTCCACATCAACCATTAATATTTTCTTCTGCTGAAAAGGCACCAACTATAGAGACGTTTCAAAGACACATAGGGACATCTGCTCTCAGAAGCCACTTGAAAAATAAGGATGCCACAGAATAGGAAAAACAGCTGTGCAGTGTTCAAGAGATTTCTTGCAGAGCTGCAGGAAAGATGCAAAGGCATATAGACACACAGACTCCCCCCCCCCCCAAACAAGAAATGAATGCCAGCAGGAGCTTCCAGGGCACCCAGTTGGATACCAGAGTACAGCTTTATCCTGCCCTGACTTTATTATTCACTGTCCCTTCAGGGAAAACAGAGGTGCAATCTTGTCCGCATATATGAATTTCGGCATTAAAAAAGGATGTGCAACTGTAACTTTAGTACAATCTCACAATGTACATATAGATGCCAGACATGTGCCTATTGTTTTAACAGAAATTAATAAACCTTTTGGGAATATTTGTTCTCTGTAGTTTGACTCACAACCAGAATTGTTTACTTTTAAAATAATTTAAATTTTATTTATTTTATTAATTTTTTATAAGTGTAGACTAAATCTAGGTCATTTCCCATGTAATAAACATTCTATCAATATAAAGACATGTGTTACTATGACTTGATCTCCCTTGGTCCTTGTTAGAATACAATAAGCAACTGTCTTTATATAAGAGAATATAAGAATGACATAACTTGTCCTTCTCAATTTTATATATTATATGATACAAATTTATTTATATAATGTATAATTGGGAAAGGACAAGTTATATTATATATATATGCAAACATATAGGAAGATATATACATATATATGTACTACTGATTGCTATCACTTGCAAAGCAGGATATCAACTTGGACAATTTGGTGTCCAGTCTTTGAGATTCACCAAACCTGATTGCTACACGTTGTCTTGATATTTACAAACGGGCTATAACTGGCCTGTGCTTTCTGTTACTCACTTTTAGAATTGTGAAATTAACGTCTTGTATAGCCTGCTCAGGGCTCTCTTCTTCAGGCAACTGGAGATGCTATTGGCAGGCATGGATTAAGCTACAACCTGTGCACAGAACTGAATTTCAGGGAAACAGTATGCCTACTACCAGTTGTTCAGACTAAAGGATAAAGTACCAGAACTGGAAGACAGAACATCATCTAAGCCATTCTTCAGAGAGTACAACTAAAACAATTAAATCCTAAAGCCAAGACAGTTATCCATGGAATACATCTCTCTACATCTTCTTTGTGGCCTCATTTGAAAGATTCAGGTTGATGCCTTCTTGCTGATATTCCACATATGCAGAGAACTTAGTTATATTTTCCTAAGTCTAATTCAAAGTTTAGATGCTACCTTCTTTTTGCTCATTAGAAAGATTTTATCCTGGAAAAGAGATGAATGATAAAGAAGAGTGAGTCTGCTGGTACTACATATGAAAACAAATGTCACAAGAAGGTGTAATTTAATCTTTTTGAGCAAATCTGTGGTCAATGGCTCCATAAAAATGTCCATCAGACATTAGTAGTTCCCTACTCTAACATATGCTAAAATATTAAGAATTATCTAGAAATTAATAGGGCTTTGTTGTAGTGGAAAGAATGCTGGCCTTAAAGCCATTAATTTAGGGCAAGAAAAATGTTAGGAATATTGTAGAGAAATTCTTAGAATTAAATTTGTACAAATTGCTTCTTTATTAAAGACAAGTTCTTTTCTTACTTCTCCAGAGTTGAAAGTGACAAAAACAAATAAATTAATGTAGCTAATAACATTGCAGTCTAGGGATGAAGGACCTTCTATCCTTTTGGTGTAGCACGTCTATGAGCAATTCTCAGGCAGGGAAGAGCCCGAGAAGTAACAGCCAGTCTCACGGCCCTTCATGCCTATTCAATAGGATGGACTGGACTCCATGCACACCAGGTCAGTAGTTTAGTGAAAGTGGAAAAGGAGCTAAGAAGGTCAGTAATTTTCTAACTAAATCCTATCCATTTCTCAAAGGAGAAGTAGAAGACACATTTTTTTACTCTCATTTAAGCATAAGACTGGAAGGATACTCAACAAAATGTACCTTTGGTAAGTTTGTTTTCTCATTTTAATACTTGACAGTCTGTAACATATTTTGCTGTACTTCATTATACTATCTTTTTTTTTTTTTTTTTTTTTTGGCTGTATATTTATCTTCTTCAGGATCTTAACCAGCATGTAACAAATATATAGAAAATAGCTAGACTGCATCCTCTATGATCGGTATAACTCAGGCCCAGTCCACTGTGAGAACACACTGTTAGGGTGAAGAGAAAGAAACTATGAGAATTCTCCAAGAACAAAAAAGTGTCTTAGGATGTTCATATTTGCTGTGTTTTTACTTAGCTCCCTCGCAGACCCCAAAATGGGCCTCTGGGGACCTTACAGCTATATAAGGACACATATTTCACTTGATCTCATACCCTAAGAAAAACATCTTTCCTACACAGATTGGCACCAAAGGATAGTGCAACTGTTTTCTATTTTACTATGGCCTCCTGGTGGGTTGATATTCTCCTGAAAATATTCTTCCTTACAGGGTGAAGAATAAATCTTTTGATATTTAAAATATTTTGAGTTCTTTGGATTGGAAAACTCAGGATAAATTTTAGGTATTATTATTAGTATCATTATTATTTCTCACTCATTTAATATGCTCTGACACATTATGTTCCCTTTAGGCTCATAGAACCTCTATTCTGAATTATAGTTTATAAAAAATTCACATGTAATTGAAAATTCTATGACTGGAAATTTAGTGAACCTAATTTTTTATAGAAAATCTGTCCCATATGATCATTTAAAAAATCTATTTTACCTTGGATGTTTACATTTCCATCAATGAAGCGTTTTATCAGAAACAATCTGAGATATATTTTTAAAAGGGGTTAGTGGAGTAGAAATAAGATTGTGCTACACAATCTGTTTCTATAAACCTATCTTGCATTTCAGAATTTCTTCAGAGGCATTAATTTTTCCATATTTTCTTTACAAGTCTGAAATTGGTCTTTTTGAAAAAGGTATGAACCTTTTCAAGAGGTGCCATTTAAACTCTAAGAGTATCAAATTCAAAATCGAGGAATCTTTACAAGGAGTTCATAATGCCTCAGTTTCAATTCATTGTGAAGACTAAAGTGAATTGTGTGTGATTCTTCCAAAGTGGTACTTATTAGTACATTGGAAAGGAATAGGAATTGTGAAACGAGTGAGCATCTTTTCAGCATGTAAGTCATTTCCTGGGAATTAGATGCTTAGGGACACCTGCCTACCACAATGTTGTTTCTAACCTCAGCACCACACTAAACTAGAAAATGGCTAACATCTCTGAGTCCAGAGAAAGTACTCAAGTAGCATAGCACCTAAAACTGCAGAGCTCTTCACTATCTCTGAAGCATGCATGGAAGGTCAGCTTCACTCCTTGTAGAAAATAGATTCTGGTGCATCCAGGATTTGTAAGCAAATGGTGGTGGCAAACTGGCATCCAAAGTACCTTTGTAGAACAAACTATTCTTGAAAGAATGAGACTTGTTCTCTTGCAGCCTAAAATTTGCAGATTTCAAAACAAATACAGGCGTATAAAATATGCCATCCAGATGTCAGCTGTCCCACATGCTACGCCCAATTTTATCTTGTTCCAAATTCAATATAGTACTAAACCTCTCCTGGTAGTCACTAAAAAGAATCTCTGATGAAAGAAGTGCTATTTTTATAGTTTTTAGAAGAAATTACAGACTGGTCTCTACCCAACATCTCATTCTCAAGGGTACAAAGATTTTCTTCAGGTGTCATATCATCCTTCCCTTTCCCTCACTGGGAAGGGTATTCTGTAGCTAAGCTAGGCAAGGTGCTCTCTCTCATTCCTTTAGGCAACGAATTTCTGACTTCAGCTTCCTTCATTAAGTACATTCTCAATGATTCCTACATCTTTTAAAGTTTTTTCAGTAATTGCTTTCTCAATTTTATATCTGGACTAATGCACACACCCACATATTATTTGTCTAAATACCCAACATCCCTTATAATTATATAATTTATAAAAACAAATCTAAGACACAAAACAATTCTTTAAAAAAAATTACATATACCTTAGAGTGCAGAAGGTAAGAAGAGAGATTTTAATTTACTCCTTGGCGGTAAATGAGAATATCATGTAGAGCCAATATCAGTAGCATGTGTAGGTTCTTCCAGCATTTTAATCTTTTGGGTGTCCTCAGTAGGGATGGAAGTGAGACAGTCACTATAATTCTTCTTAGAATTATATTCATGGGAAATTAGAAAAGTAAAGTCAACCTGATTTTCATACATATACATGCAAATAGATATCTCAGAAAATGGCAGCAGTGGTGAGCTTTGGAGAAAGGATCAATGAGGGGGTGAAGAAAAATCCATACATAGTATTTGCAAGCTCTGTGTTCAAAGTCCAGAAGAACGTACATGTCATCTGTCTACATGCTGAACTTACAGAGAAATGAACTTATAACCTCTTAAATAGTCTGTGACCTACTTTCTGAAATTAGGTACATGACCATGATTTTGCAATGAAGTGTCCAAAAACCAAAGGAATTTACAGTGCTGGTGTATTTCTTATGGCCCACATTGGAAGATTAGCAACGGTTGGGAAAGTAATAAAGATTTAGGTCACTATATTCATTGCACAAATAAAAATACATAGGCAATTTTGATCAAAGAACCAAAAGCAATGAAGTATTTATCCATTAATTTAGTTAAATAAACAACAAAATGTAACAGGTTTTTTTAGTATTCATTTCATTGCATCCTCATATCATCATTCATCAAACTTAGTAATTATATTTTTATGATCAAAATTTTTATAGCAAGAATATTCTATCAATGGTAATTTTACATCGGTCAGAGTTCTTCAGCATCCATGTGCAGCTGTGGAGAACCCACATCAGTTCATGGTTATCCCCTTTTCCCTTGAGCACTACAGAAGCAGGATAAGAATGGGAAACAGCTATCTGGTGCTATTGGGAAAGAATATGTCATCACTCATGAATCTATTAAAACCATGCTATATGACCAAGTGCACCCAGAAAATCAATCCCCATGTCTTCTCTTTTATTTAAGTGCATTCTTTTTAAAATTTGAATAGACATTCAAGTTGTGTCCATCTCCAGTGTCCATTGTGATGCAATGCACAGATCTATGAGCATCGAGCATAGTTGCTTTTACTTCAAAACATTCAAGAAGATGAACACCACATCTCTGGGGCATGTGTTATGAATATGAGGTTAGCTTTGATCCAGGAGTAAATGTTAGGACCAATAATGGGAGGATCTCATCTTTTTTTTTTTTTTTCTTCTTTCAGTAAACTTATATCTGTGTGTATTTAAGACCAGCAAGACCCTCCAAAACACATGGGGTGAGTGTGGGGCTTGAGAGTTGGGTCAGTGCTTAGAAATACTTCCTGATCTTGCAGAAGACCAGAATTGAGTTTCCAGCACCCACGTGGCACCCCACAAGCGTCAGTAATTTCAATTGCGAGGAATCCACTGCCCTCTTCTGATCATTGTGGGCTCCTGCATGCAAGTTGTGCACATACATGCCCTTAGGCCCACACATGTACATATGAAATAAAATAAACAGACAAATAAATACATATTTAAAACTTTGGAGTAAGTTCTTCTCTTCCTAGCTATTGTTATTTAGTATGTTTCTTTTCAGAGTAAGCTATATTCACATCAGTTTTCACCCTATGAATCTATAACCAGTTGAGAAAACACATTAACATGTGTCAGAGTTGCTTAAAAAACACTGTCAACCAAGAAGTGCTCATATGTAGTTTAATGGAATCTGATCCCAGGGAATTCTTCTAGAGATGTAGGGAGTGCTGTAGGAGAGGAAAGGGAGCCAATGGTGAGGTGCCCTGTTCACATTCACAGCTATGTGGGTAAGTGGAGCATGATCCCACTGGGAATTCTTGTTTGCCCTTCTCACTGTGTCAAGACTCTAGCACTAATACTAGTAAGTTGAGCTGGCATATTTCAACATTGTGTGTGTGTGTGTGTGTGTGTGTGTGTGTGTGTGCAATAGAGGCAAGGTACTGACATGTTTTCACTTAGACAAGAAAGTTAATATTCAAGCAGAACCCAAGTTAAAAAACAAAGTCAGAAAGAAGTCCTTTATTTTCAAGGCCACAAGAGACGGCATCACCCACGATAGGGAAGGACATACATCAATGTTTCCAAATTCTCCCGAGTCTGATACCCACTGGGTGCCACTTGGGGCTGAACTTACATGCTTTTGTACCATGTAAAAATAAAACTAAATTGCAGGATGTGTAAAAAGCCTGATAGTCTTGGCTACTATTAATGGCTGCATTTGTAAAGTCAACAGTATCTTTACACTATTTTTCCCAACATCCTCTAAGGGCCGTTATAAACACTTTGTATACATTTGCTTACAAAATCCTTTAAAACCAAATCAATGTTTTATCTTTCCCATGCCTCAGGCCAGGAAAACTCCACAAATCTCTGATATTATACAGAAGTTCATCTGTTCTCCATGGGCAGAAGCAAAGGGGTGTGCTCACCATCTCTTTCTTTCTCTCACTCTCTCTCTCTCTCTCTTTCTCTCTGTCTCTCTCTCTCCCTCCCTCTCCTCCATCTTTTTCCTTCCCCCTCTCTTCTCTCCTCCCTGTCCTTCTGTTTCTTGCCACCCTCCCTCTTCCCTCATCTCCAACAAATATTTAAATAAAGAGCTCTTCTTTAATAGGAAAATTACAGTTAAAAATTATTTTTAAAGCAAAAAATCCTAATTTTGAGAGTTGATATTTCTTGATCGAGGCAAACAGAAGATATATTCATATTCAGCAGTGATGAGTGCAGGGACCTGACTCCTGCTCAATCTACAATACTGAATATGCACAACCATTAATAATAAATTTGTTCCATCAATTTGTTTTCTTTTTCTATTTTAGATACCGATGAATATCTTTCTCTTAGTTCCTAGAGCACATTGTTAAATGAAAGAAATATCTGCTCTTGGAAATTTTAATTATAAAAGCATCATATCATGAATTGTGCTTTAGAACAAAACGGACAGATCAATGATGGAAGTAAATACAACCACTGCTGATGGAGACGCTGTCTGTTGCCTGTAGCTGTTCAAACGTAGTTTGAAAGATTTTGCTCCGCTGATGAAAATCACTCCGACGACATTGTATCCATATGTAGAAATATCACACATTTTCTTGTAAAAGCTTCCCCTTGGTTTGATTTTGTTGTTGAAACAATACAGGAAGGTATTACCATCTCTATGTATTCAGCATCTGACATAAATTATCTAGCTGTCTCCTCATATATCAAGATAATTTAATTAGGAATTTAACTCACTGAATGCTTTCATTTATCTCCCTCTTAAATAAAAGGGTTCACTTGCATCTAAGAAATTTCCCCCTTGTGGTAAGATACTTTGCAAAATGCAGGAAAGTTTCCTGTGGTAGGCAGCAAGCACTGGTTTGCCCTGATAATCTGGATACACTGCTTCAATATAATTAAGGGCAGCAAGAATAACCTTGTTTAAATACAGAATTGAAACACATAAGAAATTTACAAATATAAAGGTAGTTATGAATTTCTACAAAACCCTTTCCCTCCTTCCAGCCACAGCACACAATTTAGAAGCAAACTTGATTTCTACACATACTGGTCATTTGTACTTTCTCTTCCCTGTTCCAGAAACTATTCCCATCTGGTGATTATCCTTCCTTCTACTACAAGGGTCCTTTGTGGCAAGTCACATGGTGACTGTACAGGAACACCATCAGTAGAGGAGCATGAATTCAGGAGTACATAAAAATCAAGAGGTAATGAGGCTAAAAACCATTAACATGACAAATTCTATTGTCAAAAGCCACACGCAATAAATACGTTAAACAAAATCAGATAGCAGTTTATAATTGGTCCTTGGTACTGCTCTCTGGAAGATTTCCTCAGGTTTTATAATCATAAAAAAAAAAAAAAAAAAAAAAAAAGACACTCTTATCTCTGGGTACTCGCAATAGTATGAGAGCTCAGGACATCAGCCCAAGCCGGTCCTAAAATATTCGTTAAGCACATTGCCAAAATTAAAATAGGAAAGCAAGAAGATTTCAAGCAGAGATTGTTGAGTCTTTACAGAAAGCCTCAGCCTTATACAGAGAACTGCACTCAACTTAGAAAAGTCAAGAGTGGGAGCAACAGTCATCCCCAGGGAAGAGAACACCACTTAGTTACCTGTTACCAAATGGTCAGCTATAAAAACATATATACAGCCAGGAGCAGTAGTACACGTCAATAATCCCTGCACTCAGTAAGGCAGAGCCAGGTGGATCTCTGTGAGTTCGAGGCCAGCTTGGTCTAAAAAGTGAGTTCCAAGACAGAGAAACCCTGTCTCAAAAAATTAAAACAAACAAACAATCCATACATACAAGTAACATTAATCAGACTGGGCAGATCGTACTTATAAATATACATGTACATACAAATATGAATGTACTAACAATTAATTAAAAACAGAAGCATGGATTTGAAAGAGAAACAGGGAGGCTATGTGAGAGGATTTAGCGTGATGAAAGTGAAAGGAAAAATATTATAATTATATTAGAATCTCAAAAAAAAATATTTAAAGTGCGGCCACTGTGCTTTCCATAGGTCGACTTTTTCAAAAGACTCCACAAGGTCTAAGTTACAGAAACATTTTGAAAGGTACAGACAAACATAAAATGCCATGTTGAATCAGGATGACCCTCAACTCTTCCAGAGAGGCATCGGCTTGCTGACAAAAAGCAATACTTAATATTAGTATCAAATACTCCAACAAACTGTTACATGAATTGCATTTTGTTCTAAACTCCAGCTAGCACTGTTAAAAATGCCTTGGAGTCAGTTACGCTGGCTTGCTAGATGTCCAGTTTCTAGCTAAGTGAGAAACATTTAGGTTGTGTGTCCCAAGGCAAACTGAAATAGAGAGCTAAAAGGAATCTCTGGAGTCTGGATATATTAGGTCAAGGGGAAATGCCTCCCACACCGGGGGGCTGATCTCTTGAAAACCAGGCCTCCACTTGCATCATCTCAGCTAGCTACATAATGGTTTTAATTACCCAGCCTTAATATCTCTCTTAGATTTCTTGTGATAACTTTTTAAATTCTCTTGAATGTTTGTAAATAAAATTTATATGCTTTCAACCCCCTTTTTTGCAAAATAAGGCATTCATATTATCAAAGCCAATTTAAAGAGAAAACGGAGGTTAAGAACAATAGCTCCAATATCTAAAATACTCAGACTTTCCACATTCACCAACCGTAAAAAAGTTCAAGGTATATTGTACATATACTATGCTGTTTAAAAAGAGCCATCACACATGATTGAAACCACCCTAGTACCAAGAACCCAGTCCTCAACTGCTTATCAAATATTATCACTCAAAAAAAAAAAAAAAGATTCAATTAGATTAAAGAAGAACACAAACAAATATGGGCCCTTAATTTATTAATAGCCTGATTGTTACTAGGACTTTGAGAATGTGGGCTCTGTGGCAGGGAGACATGCACACACAGTTCTAATTAACACCAATCACACACGCTAATGGTAGAACCTACTGCTTAAGTAAATGAACATCCTTACCCCCGCTGCTCTGAAGAGCCTGATAGGCATGCACTTTATTGACAAAGTAAGCTAATTTACAGAGTGATTGTCCAAGAGGGAACTGCTGTTTATTTGCAGAGTTTTTCCCATTGAACTCACAGGGCAAACATAGCACTTAAATTGTTAATTAAAATATCAACAGATAAAAACGTAAACATTGGGTTTTCTTCAGAGTTGAGTGACATATCCTCACTCAGAACCAGATCCGGATGGATCCTGATCATTGATTTCTAAGGACCAGAGTAACATCTAGACAACACACAGGTGGTTCCGCACGTCCTTCATGGACAAATGGAAGAAGTGACTCTGACAAAACCCATAAAGCTTCAGTGTGCTCATGCTCAGAGCATCTAGGAGGCTAGGGAGCTCTCCATTCCCTTTGTTCCTTCTATGATACCCATCTGCAGGTACCACAAAGGAATATCCTAAACTTGAATAGCTGAGGGATCATCATAAACAGTACACTCTTGATGTGCTTCCTTAATAAGTGAGCCTAAGATTTAGGAAAGAGTTCCAGTGTCCACATTAGCTCCAAATGGGAAGTGCAATTGAAATCTTAAGTGAAGGGTTTTGGAGCATTATGCAAGTATGGAAGGAGATTCTGTAAATGAAGGCTGCATTGCTATCTTGTCATCAGAGGGCACACGCTCTGATACTTTGATTAGTTTGGGTTGGTTTCCCTCTCAGTTATTTTATCTACTTAGTCCCCTTAGGCCACCTACTCAAGAGAAACCTTTACACCTTTGTTTTCTCAGAAGGAAGAGGGAATATCCTTGCTATTTTGAACCAAGTCTGGTTGGCTCAGGCAAGACCTATGCAGGGAATCTGACCATCAGTCCTGAGAAACTGAGTACTTCTTGGGCCTAATTTTAATTTTCAAACTAGATTCTTTTTAAATACTTATTCCAATTATAATTTACGTACATTACATCTCAATTGTAATCCACTCACTCTTATGTTGGGGGATGGTCTGATGTATTTTGATGCAAATTACTGCTTACTGTCTCTGTGACTTACCTTTTGCTTAATAAAAAGCCATCCCACCTTGGCAGGGCAAAGAATATAAGCGGGACTAGAAGAGTGAGGAATTCTGGGAAGAAGAAAGACCACCATGAGGAAAAAGGAAGGAGACCTGAGGAGAGGAAGGCCGCCATGGGTTAGCTGGAAGAGAAGCACATGGCCGGCGGCGTGGATGCAGAATCCAGCCAAGATAAAGAATATTAACAAGTATTTAGGATTATGGATGGGCGGTAGCTTGATAGAGGTTATTAGAAGCAGATGGCATAAGATTAAGATAGGGATCCCATGCCTGCCCCACTATGGGAGGTAGTTTAGAGGATTGATATCTGCCGTGCCCCAGGTTAACTAAGGGTATTTTAAAAAATAACAAGTGTCTGTGTCTTGGTTGATTGCTACCCAGGCCTATAGCTAATACATGTAATTTTAAAAAACAATACTCTTATCCTTCTGTTCTCACCCTTCCTCCCTCTGACCTGTGGGGTCCTTTCCCCATGCTCCCACATCCACCCCCCTGGGTCTGACCACAGCCCATTAGGTCTCATTTGGATGACCTGCATCCCCTTTCCTCTCTCTTTCTACAGAGCCTCTCCACCAAGGGGCAGCGATCAAATTGTTGGCATGAGAGCTCATGTGAAAGACAGTCCCATGCTTTCTCCTTCCCTTCTCCATGTGGAGAATGGGCTGTCCATTAGCTCCTTCTGAACAGGGGGTCTAGGCTCTCTACTTGCAATATCCTTGCTTGATGCTTCAGTTTGTGCAGGGCCCCCTGGGTCCAGATCTGCCAGCCTTGATAGTCTCCTTGTGGAGCTCTTGACAAATTGGATTCTTAAGAAACTCAGACTTTTTATTTTAGCAGTGCAGTTGGAGGTGGCCTGGTCTTGGGATTGGGAGGGATAGGCCTCTTTCCTTTCATCTTTCAGGTCAGCCAGATTTTATTTGTATCTGGTACCGTCATTCAAACCAAAAAACGGCTAAAAGGATTCCAAGGCTGGGTGATGAGAGGTGAGAAACTAGATTAGCAGGTGAGGGAGGCAGAAGATGCTGCTAATGCAGAAGTCTTCTGCTGGCCTTTAGCTTTGACATTCATAATGAATGAATTTGCCTGCTATTATAAATGATGGAAGTCTTCAGACTGTCAGCCATGCATAAGAGAAGCCTCGCATGCACACTCACTCACTTGAGTGTGTGTGTTTGTGTGTGTGTGGTGTGTGTGTGTGTATGTGTGTAAATACAAACATATATGAACAGATGGGCATCCTAGTTTACATTATGCTCCTATCCCGTGGGAAGTATGATAGGAGGTAATATATTTTGTTTTTGCCATTTCTCCCCAGTTTTGTAGGACCTACTAAGCCAAGAATTTAGCCAGGTAAAGCAGACGCTGCACCTTGCCCAACACTTTTCAGTGAATTAAGAAGCCAGGGATGAGCTTGTGAAGCGCTTTTGTAAGGATCAGATGAAATGCGTCAGCAGGTGCAGCATTTGGAACTCCGTGAAGCTTTTAAGCCAGCCCGTGGCAATGAAATTGGAAAAGTCACCACTGAGAGCCACGTCTGTAATTGCAAAGGTTCTATTAGTCCTCTTTAAAAAGTTTTTTTATTTAAAAATTTAAAATATAGCTTATTCACTTTACATCCCGATTGTAACCCTCTCCCTCATCTCCTCTGGTTCCCTCCCTCCATCTCTCCACCCCCCCCCCCATCTCCCTGCCCTGGTCCTCAGAAAGGCTGAGCCTTCCCCGCCCCCACCATCTAACTCCAGCCTATCAAGTCTCATCAGCAATGCCTGCATCCTCTTTCCTTGTGGCCTGGCAAGGCCTCCTGCCAGGGGGAAGGGATGAAAGAGCAGGCATCAGAGTCTATGTCAGAGACAGCCCCTGTTCTCCTTACTAGGGGACCCACATAAAGACTGAGGTGCCTATCATGTACATCTGAGAAGGGACTCTAGGTTCTCTCCATGCATGGGCCTTGATTGGTGCATCAGTCTCTACAGCCACCGCCCCCTCACTTGGGCCTCAATATGTTGGCTTTGTTGGTCTCTTTATGGAGCTCCTATTTAAAAGATTTAAGAGGCGAAATGAATTCTAATAATGTTTATCCCATCTTAAATACATCATCAATGGAAAGACGCATAAATTTCATAGTTTTTAAGTAAATGGTTGGAGTCTACTGTGCATTTTATAGTTGTCTCAAACACAGCAGTTGGGTGAAGCCACATTTCAAATTCTGAACTGCCACACGTGGTTCACGATGCCTCTAGGAAACCATAGAACTGCAAGCCTCGGGCCAGTGCCTACACACAGAGAAGCTATACTAAAACTGAGTTTCATTTTTCTCAAAAAAAAAAAAAAAAAAAAAATATATATATATATATATATATATATATATATATATATATATATATATATATATATATTAAGAAGGAAGAGTGGGGTCAGTGCAGACATTATAGTGATGTGAGGCTTAATCAAGGCCAACGCCAAGCCAGAGGCACTGGAGAGCAGAGCACTGAAGGGTCTCTAAGCTTGGTGGGGCACACTCAAGCATCCTCTGAAGTACTGTTTAAGAACTAGCATTCTCCCATGCTGGAATGGTTGCAGAAAAACATGTCAGCTCACAAGAAGTAGCTGAAAAAGAAGAACGGTACCTGAAGCTTCAACCCTTTCCTGACCAAAAAGCCTATTGACTCTCTGGTAGCTGAACATTTGAAGTTTGTATTTGCTTTGGATGAAATCTACAGTGCCATAACTTACGCGCCGTCCCCCATCCCAGCCCCGCTCTCCGTGGCTTCCCAACGCTGTTTCCATGTTCTGTTGTACCAGCCTTTGCTGTCATTCCAGTGCTTACGCATTCCACCCCTAATTCTATGCTGGGTCTGCAGAGTACAAGGACTATATCACTTCCAATTACTTTCATTTATATTTAAATTTTTTCAGCTTTACATTCCAAGGATAGCTCCCTCCCTCCCATTTCCCCTTCCACATATTCCCCTCCCCCAACTGACTCCAGCCTGTCATGTCTCATCAGGACTGCCTGTATCCTCTTCCTCTGTGGTATGATAAGGAAGTGATCAAAGCAGAGGCAACAGAGTCCATGGCAGGGACAGCCCCGGCTCCCCTTGTAGGGAAGCTATATGGAGACTGAGCTGCCTGCCTATCAGCTGATTTTGAGTCACATGACGTAGGTCCTCTCCATGCACCAGGTCCTTGGTTGGTGAATGAGTTTTATCGGCAGTCTCACTCATGGGAGTTGACACGAGGTATGACCTCATTAAACATCAAATAAATATTTGACTACTTGAAGATAATTTGTATTTTTAAAACTTCAGGATAAAAAACTAATACCAAATATTTTATAACATTTTTTTTACTAAAATAAAATATATACTTATTTTTAAAATTATGGACAAATAATATATATGTATATATTGCTGCTACCAAAAATTTATGCTTAATGTTATCTTATCTCAGACATGTTCCATTTCTTTGTGTGGATTAAAAAAGGCATTTTTTTCAAAATTTCAAATTATACCATATTCAGTTTTATTTTGTTTTGGTTTTTTTTTTGGTTGTTGTTTTCTTGTTTTGGTTTGGTTTGGTTTTTGCTTTTTTTTTTTTTTTTTTTTTTTTTTTTTTTTTTTTTTTTTTTGAGACAGGGTTTCTCTGTGTAGCCTTGGCTGTCCTGGACTCACTTTGTGGACTAGGCTGGCCTCGAACTCACAGACATCTACCATATTCAGTGTTTTAACCTTGAAGTTTTACCAATGTTAAAAAATAATTCCTCAGTCATTATATAATATCCATCTATGCTGATTTTAAAAAGTACACTGTTGCTATGAAACGATTTAAATATTTACAAAATAAAAAATAATATAGTTAGCTTAGATGTATACATTTTCCCTAAATTTAATATTATTACTTTTTCACTTTGTTTTATTGGATTATTTTAATAACTGTTAATCAACTTTTGATATATTACTTATTTAATTGCTCAGTTACATTTGGCATGAGAAATACTTTGTGTTCTGGTGTTTTTAAAAACAGGGGAAAAACATTTTCAGCTGACATTTTGCTCATGCCAGTGTTTCTTCCTTTCTGAAAAAAAAAATTTTTAAAGTGGAACTTTTAAGTCAAAGGGCTTGAAAAAATTATGTGTTTAAAGGACTGAGAAATAGCCCAGTGCCTAAGAGCTCTGGCTGAGGACTTGAGGTCCTTTCCCAGCACACACAGTGGGTGGCTAACAGCTGCCTGTAACTACAGTTCCAGGGAATCTGAAGCTCTCTTTGGCCTCCTTGTGGTATAAACACACACACACACACACACACACACACACACACACACACAAACTTGAAAAAATTGTATTCATATAAAAATATGCTTTTATAATTTACTATAAAAATCAAAACAACTATATCTATTTATATTCTATTTGTAATTATTCAGTTTTTGTGAACTTGACTATTTAATTATTACTAAAATTTATAAAAATGGCTTATAATTTTCTGTTTAGGAAATATGTATGTATATTTTCCTTTAAGAATTGTTCATTTTTATCTATTGGTTACTTGTTCACTGTGTTTTTCTTAATAATTTATAATAATCATGGCTGATGGTTAATAGTATATTTTATAGGACAAATTATAAGCATTTGGGGCCTTATTTGTCAATATTTTTATCACATTAGAATTACTTAGTTATAGACAGCAATAAATTCCCATAGAATGTCTGGTTCTTTTTCACAAACATAGTTTTTTTTCACCTAATATTACTTGCTTATTTTTTCTAAATCTTTTACTATTTTTGGCATTTTTTAAAATCTGGATTTCTTTTGACGCAAGTTATAAGGTTAGGAGCAAATGTATTAGTTATTACAGTTACTAATGATTGGTACCAATGCAATCTATTGAGCCTTCTACTCATTTCTCATCTTAATCATACATTAAATGCTCATGTTTCAGTGGTATTTTACACATATACTAGTGTGATTTATTTTTCTCATCATTTATACGGTTATTACTTTATATATTACAGTTGTAAATCTTATGCTGTAACATCTGGCTAAACACTTTCTCATTCTTAGTCCTTTAGGACTTCTACTCTCATTATCTTACCAGAGCAATGGTAATCGCCAATGCAATCTGCATTAACACTCTCTTAGCTACACTCTTTCAGTTCTAAGTTTTGGTGAAAACTCTGTCTTCCTCTTTACCATCCACACAACTCATTTGCTAAATCCAAGATCAGCAGACTCCAACATTGCGAAGAAGAGAGTAATGTCATCCCATGCCAGTTATGCATGAATCAATTTGAGAAAAAGTGCTCTCATGCAATGGTCTGTGTAGTCTTCAAATCAGAGATGAAATCTTGGATTGCTCCATAAGTAAAGCAATGAACATTTGCCTCACCATAGCATTTCCTAAATCCTCTTTGTCTACCCTTTTGACTAACTAGGGATCTTTTTTAAGAGCTGTCCACTTCCATGAAGTTTCTCCAACCAGTAAAATCTCAGGGGACAAAACCCCATATGTCCTTTGAAGGTCCCCAGGTTACATCAATGTCCAACTTCAATAATCAATCAACTAATTAATATTGGTGTTGTTCTCACTGTGATCAAATGCTTGACAGAAACAACTTAAGAGTATTGATTTAGCTTTAGTTTCAGAGTTTTTTCTACATTATGGCAGGAAGGTGAACTCCTTAGATCAGATCAAACCATGATCCCCAGAAAACAGAATACAGCAGGAAGGGTCCAGGCTCAGATACAGCACTCACAGATACACCCTAGTGGAAATCTCTCTTCAGGTAGATAGGAACCTCTACTTTTCACCACCTCCCAATAATGCCATCATATGGTGAATCCACCAATAGATCAACCCATTGTTTGTTCCAAGCCCTCTTAATCTAATTCTCTCTAAAAATGACCTGACAGGCTCACCCTGAATTGTGTTTCACTAATCTGGGAGGTTGTCAATCCAACTGAGTTGACAATCAAGTTTAATCACTACAGTAACCAAGACTGAGAAGCAAAGGTTTGCTCTGTCAAAACACGTCTTCTTTGACTGTAGATCATGACTTTATCAGGATTTCCCTATCTAATGATCAGCTTAGGAATTAACTTAATGCCCAAACTTCAAATTTTTCAAGTTTTATAATATAAAATTAACTTCTCTGAACCTTCACTTCCTTACTAGTATGATATGCTTTTGCCTTATCCCAGCATTTCGAAAAGTATCCTTAGAATTTCTCTGCTTCCAAATCATCTATGAATGCTTATTCATTTGTATTTATTTTTATTTTCAGTGTGTATTTTTTTTCTTTTTTATTATATTTCTTTTTTAACATACACATTTATAAATAAAATAAACTACCATCAGGAAGAACCAGAAAACAATCAGGAATTATATAAATGTTACATTCATAGTGATTTGGCTATTTGTATTTGGCAAACTTGAAGTAAGCATCATTCCTATCTTGTTGAGTCTAAAATTATGAAGGAAAACCAATATATATCATATCTCATATCTATTAACTTAAAACATCTATCTAGAGCTAAACACATCTTAACCACTAAACAACTAAGTTTCATTGTAAGACTAAACTATCTGGTCTTCAACACCATGAGAGACTTGAGAAGGAATAAAACTTAATTACTGACTATACAGGGAGTGCAGGTTAATAGCTTCCCAAATGAAAAAAAAAAATGACAGAGACAATTTACTGTCTGAAAAGTCACCCCAAACTCTCTACAGCATTGGAGCATCATCTTCAGCCTTCTGGCCCAATTTATCTGACAGACATGTTTGTGAGGCAGGAACTATTGAGGATTTGCTTTCCCTGTCTTGGCAGAGTGTGGCCTTTGACTCTGCCTACATTCAAGCTTGCCCATTTTTAGGATGAATTCTGTCTGTGCCAGAAATGAGGACATTTTCCCCAGTGGCTTGTTTGCCGCATTTGAAGCCATCTCCATAAGGAGGTTCTTTGATGTTCATCATCTTCTTTGAGGTAGGCTGGGTATTGCCAGGAGTTAACCTGTCTTCTTGTCAAAGAAACTTTAAAATAATAAAAACCATCTTTAAATGCCATAATCTATAGGTCTCTGAGGCTTTTGAAGACCTTATCTAACTATTTTACCTTATCTATCTATAGGATCATATCCATCTGTTAAACCTAGGATGTATATTCTTGTGATAAAAAATAGACCAGTAATTGGCATGACCATGATTTGATCAAATAACAATTAGCTTGTATAATTATCCTAAACAGCCTGCAATACAACTTTCAATGCATTGGAAGTACACTCTGTATTATAACTGAGTTAGAAAGGGTACAATACCTCATATTAGAGTAGAAATATGTATAATGTGTGTGAAGAATAATGTTAAATTTGAATTCTATATCAATATATTAAAATTAAACTTATTTTGCATCAACATACAAAATTCTATACCAATGAATTAAAAATAACCTTATTTGTTAGTTACAATTAAGGCCTTAAGTTGAAAAGTAGATTCACTAATCTACTTTTTGTTCTATCATCCCTATATGTTTCTATATCCCCCTTTCTTTCTTTTCAGTTCCTATCTCCTTACCAGGAAAGAAAGGTAAAGGAAAAGAGAGACACCCCTGAATCCAAACTCTTTTTCTCAATATATAAGACAAATGATAATTTATAACCAACTCCTGATGAAAATAAGCATCTGTAACCCAAGAGGGCAAACAGAAACCTACCAAAACCCCCTTAGGGGGAATGGGGCATCATTCTCTTAAAGTTTTTCAGGCTGATTTGGGGCAAATAATACCTTTAAAGGGGTCCATATAAAATTCTGGCACTATATCAGTAAATTGAGAGTAAGTCTACCTCAAGACCCAGCCATGCCACTTCTGGGCATATACCCTAAAGATGCTCCACCATACAAGGACATTTGCTCAAATGTGTTCATAGCAGCCTTGTTTGTAATAGCCAGAATCTGTAAACAATCTAGATGTCCCTCAACTGAAAAATGGATAAAGGAACTATGGGTCATTTATACAATGAAATAATATTCATCTATCAAACACAAGGAAATCTTGAAATTTGCAGCAAATGGATGGAACTAGAGACAATCATCATGAATGAGGTAACCCAGACCCAGAAAGACATGCATGGCATATACTCACTCATAAGGGGATATTAGCCACTTAATTCAGGATAGCCACATTAAAATACAGAGACTGATGGGCCAACCAAAGTCCATGTAGGATGTGGACTTAGATCCTCTGCTCAGATGTAGCAAATAGACAGCACAGTCTCCTTGTGGGTCCCACAATATGAGGAGTAGGGACTTCTGACATGGACTCGGGTCTCCTAATGTTATCACTTCCACCATGGCAGGGTAGCCTTGCCAGGCCACCGAGGAAAAGGACAAAGGTAGTACAGGTGACACTGGATAGGCTGAGGTCATATGTTATGGGAGGAGATCACCCCTTTCTGAGGACTGAGGGAAGGAGAGAGAAGTAATGAGGGAGGGTGGGATCATGAGGTGATGAGAGATGGGGCTATAAATGGGATGTAAAGAATTCAAATTGTACAACAAGCAGGTAACTTATATTGCTAATCTCATTACATGGGAATAGCTCTGAGTCATAAGTGTCTATGCATAAACAAGGCTTCGTGTTAGTCACAGGATCCCTGTAACTTATTATTAGATGCCATTCTTTATATGGCATGAAGATTTGCAGATGTCTTACAAAGAGCAGAGAACCAACCTTAATTATTTTGTGCATCCTGCACACCTCATACAATTATAATTTTAGAATTGTATAATGCTTCTGAGAAATAATAAGTTTTCAGAACAAAATAACCTGACGCTGACGCTGGATCAGACGTAACAGGATTCATTCCTGTCAGCATGCTGGATCCTGATATCCTGCATCCTTCATGTTTCAGCCACAGATGCTTCCATTGCTGTTACCCATCAGAATAGGACAGCTTCCTAGAAAGCTTCTGATCCCAATTGGTCCAGCATTTCAGACTGTCCCGCACAGGACTCCTATTAAGCCTGGAATATCTCATCATTTAGAAACTGGACCACCAATGCTATCCCTGGCTTGTTTAACCATTTCCCCAGATTCATATGTGCCTCTTCAAAGGCGGATGTTTATTAAAAACACAAAGCACTCTTTTCCTTCACTCTCTTTGATTGTTTACTCAGTGTCCCAACTGTGTCCATGTACAGTGCCATCTGAGTTATCCTGAATCCTGAAAAGCTGAGGAATGTGTAGCGGAAAAGAACATGATAAGTCAATACCCACCATGTGATTATAAACAGTAATGCAAGGAGGCATTCCAGAAATCCTTCTTGAATCCACCTGTGTTCACATCTCTTTCTAATGCTGTGTTTTGTATTAAAATGGACAATCCATTTCTTGGTCAACAATAGACTATAAAGGAAACAACTGTTTTGTGTCCTGGCTATAGGCATCTGTTCTTTATGGTATTTAGGTACGAATAAATAAAGTGCTAACAAATTAATTTAGAACCAATTCCTGCTACTAAAACCTCTTCCTTCTTACCAATAAAACAGAGAGTGAGCTTTTAAAGGCACACACACACACACACACACACACACACACATATATATATATATATATATAAGTTTTTCCAGGAAGGGTTTCTCTGTGTAGCCTTGGCTGTCCTAGAATAGCTTTGCACACCAGGCTGGCCTCAAACTCACAGTAATCTGGCTGCCTCTGCCCTCTTGGGTGCTGGGATTACAAGCCAGCACCACGGCGCCCTTTGAGCCTAGAAATATTTTTAAGCAAGGCTTCAAAAGTCTGACTTAAAAGATTATCCATCTCACAAGAAAACCTCACACCCAGTGTGAAATCACTGCTAGGTTTCACACCGTACTGGATGCAGATAAGGACAGATTTCAGCCCCTACCCTCTATTAATCACTTGTCACCAATGAAACTATAGCAACAATTAACCACACACACAATATCCAACAGTTCTTCTGTTAGACTCCTAGACTTAGTATAAATTATGTCAAGTATTAATCCATTTTATTTTTCTTAATCTTCTGTTTTCAATCTCTCTCTCCATTTCCCCCAACTGCACACTGTTTACTCAGCTTTTGTGCAAAAGGGTCCAGTTGTCTGTTTGACACCTGATATCTGAATGATTGATACCATTGAGGGCAACTTGACCAAGGGTTCAACAAGCATGAACAAAAACATTGAGTCCAAGGTCAGCACAGGCTATGTGGAGGCTTTGTCTGTCCTCAAAAGTAACAGAGACAGAGAGAGAGAGAGAGAGAGAGAGAGAGAGAGAGAGAGAGAGACTGAGACAAGGGTAGGGAAGAGAGGAAGGGGTTGGAAAAAAGAGGGAGGGAGGGAGGGAAGGAAGGAAGGAAGGAAGGAAGGAAAGAAGGAAGGAAGGAGGGAAGGATGGAAGGAAGGAAGGAAAGCAGTTTCTTCAAGCACTGATATCTATTCCCTGAGGACAATCCAAACACAGCTTGTCTGGCCATTTCCCTCCATACAGGCACCTTCTGTTATTAGACTTGCTGTGTTTGCCACCCAGTCTGGTGGAACGGCCCACTTCAGCAATTTCAAATCACAGTTAAATGCTGATGCCCCCAGGGCTTTGACTACTGCAAACAAAGTGAGCTCAAAAGTTGCAGAAGCTTCCCTAAAGTGCGCTATAGGGCTGTAAATTTCACATGATGGCTATTAAGGGGGCAGAAGTTGTACTCAGACGATCTTACAATCAACTCCCCTCCCAAGCTTTCCGGTCAGGGCTGAGAAGGCTCCTAGACCAAACTAGCCAGCAGCAGTGTGTAGTATTGATTAATTAGGGGCCAGGCCATCCAGTGTTTGAAACTTTTATGTATCTGATGGAAGACTGTGTTTAATGTAAATGATAGATCTTACATTGCAGGAAGAATATTTTAAACAGCGGGACCGGTGCAAAGCCACACGCTAACAAACGCTCGATAAATATCAATTAATGATGAGGACCTCAGAGGGGCAGCTCCAATAAGTGGAGAAAGGAAACCTGGCCACTGTGTGGGCGAATCAGACACCACGAAGCATAAAGTAAACCCGGAGTACAATTTTTTAAAAGCTGGTCATTATTTGAAGAAGGGTGTGTGTGCTTCATTAAGTTAGAAGGCTCATTTTACAAACTCAAAGTTTATAAAATACAGGGCTCTCTCACCTCTCAGGATCATCAGTGTGGCTATGAGATAGATGCCACAAGTTTGGGTAGTGGTAAAATGCATGAAGTATATGCCTTAAATGAGACCATACTTGATAGGACAGACAATCAGCCAGCAATAATTATCAACACATCTAGCTCATTAAAAAGTCATCTGAAATGTCATTTTGACATTTACCAGGGATTATTTGAAGTGGTGAAAAAGTCTTTTGAGCACCACCATTTACCTGTCAGTCAGCATAGAGCAAAGCACATTGCGCAGCTTAGGTACAAAGTACTTCCTGGCCATGCGACATATTGGGCAACATTGGAGGCTTAATTGTTTAAAACTTGAGACAATAAAATAAGACCCAGCATATCCATGACTCAGAGAAGCTAAGGCAGAATTTAAACAAAAATTAAAGGTATGGAAAAGAAACTATTTTCAGCAAAAGTAAGCATTATTTTGAAGTCAATGAATTACAAACGCATTTCTGAGATATTGATAAAGACAAGCTAATACTTTTTTGTTAAATAAAAATTTCAACATTCACATTCAAGTTCATGAAAATACTTTGAATGATAATTGATAAACATGCCAAGTGCATTTATAAAGCCAGCATATATGTTGATAGTAACAAATGTCTATATTTGGGAAGTTCTATACAAACATAGACATTCAATAATTATCACAGTTGCTGTTCATTTCAATGGGAGGAGACAGCACAAATATAAAACCAATAATTTCATTTCTGAATCAGAAAGGATGCTATTCAGATAATATTTCAACCATACGTTATAAAATCAGAGTAGCCTATACTTCTTTATACTTAAATAGTATTGAAGGTACACATATATCATATATTTGTAGGGCTACCTTGAAATAATTTAAGGAGGAAATATTAAAATTTTGGGGAAGGTCAGGCAGGAGGGTGGCCAAGGAATAACAGGTTCAATGCTAGGCTGGGAAACACACAAAATCTCATCTCAAATATGTATGTGTGTTAGGTGAGTGTTATATTATATGTGTGTGTATATACATATATATATAGGTGTATTATAAACACATATGTGTGTTCTTATATTATTACATATATGTATGTAAATATATGCAATGTATATATATATGAATTTAATAAAGTCTTAGATACTTTTATTAATGAACTAACTTGACATGTCTTCGGCGCTAGCCAAAGTTCTAGCTTCCTTTCTTTTCTCTGCCAAAATCACAAGATAGAATGTAGAATCTTCACTGCCCCCATACATGTGCCCTATACATGATTCAACAACACTCACTTCTAGAGCAAATATACCAAAGACACAACAGGGACAGCATTAACAACAGCACATCCTTTAATGTGCTACCATTAATCCTATGAGATCCTGGCACCAAAATGGAAGCACATACTTATCAAAAAAAAAAAAAAAAAAAAAAAAAAAAAAAAAAAAAAAAAAGCCCTGGTGTGCATTTATCTTGCATGCTCTAGACCAGTTGTACTATTCTTTATTCATTTTACACCTACTTGTATGTGTGTGTGCATGTACCATAGCACACACATGGAGGTGTGAGGTTATCTTGCAGGAGTCTGCTCTACCCTTCCAAACTTTGGCCTCTGAGTGTGAAACTTAGTTGCTTGGCTTTACAACCAGCAGCTTTATTTGTCTTACAGGCTGGAAGATCTCTCAGGACCAGCTCCTGCACTCCCAATTTTGTCTTTTTATTGAACTATATCTTTATTTCTATTTCCAATCCTCTCAAAAATTAAGTATTGTAGCATTCCTAAGTGATAATACTTTGTACAGTCCCTTATAAGAGACATATATATGTATGTGTTTGCATATATGCATGTGTGTATGTACATAGCTATATAATAAAGAAATTTAAAAAAAAAAAAAAAAAGAATCTGAGTTTGGATTCCTAGAAGCCATGTGAAACTCTGGCTATTGGGGGAAATATTTATAACCCCAACACTGGTGTGGCCATGACGTGGTGGTTTAAATAAGAATGGCACCCATTGGTTCATAGGCTTAAATACTTGTTCCCCAATTGCTGGAAATATGTGGAAAGGATTATGATGTATGGCCTTATTGGAGGAGATACAGTTCTCAGTGTCTCTAAAACTCTGCCCCCTATTTAAAGACCACAATGTGAACTCTCCGTTACTGGCCTAGCTCCATGACTGCCGGCTTGCCTGCTGCCATGGTCCCTGCCATGATGGTCATGGACTCTAACTCTCTGAAACCTTAATTCCTAAATTAAATGTTTTATTTTTTAGATGTTGTCTTGTTAATGGTATTTTATTACAGCAATATAGAAGTCACTACAACAAGTGATTCTAAAAAATTTGTGGATTCCCCCATGCTCATCAGCCAACCAGCCTAGACAAATCAATGGGACCCTTTTCAAAAAGATAAAGATGAAGAGCGACCAAGGAATGGCAGTGGACATCTACTTGTATTCTCCATATGCATTCATACACATATACAGGTTTGTATATACCTGCACTAGTTAGTGCATATACCACACAAACACAGAACAAACACAAACCATTAGCATGTAATCTTCAAAAATTACTCTGGGATTCAGTGCTGAACTTCATTTAAATAATTCCTACAATGGGTTTTTAAACTTTTCAAACAGCGCAGTTTAATAATATTCATCCTCTATCCAAATTCCACCAGATCCACTGAAACTCCAAACCAACCTACTTTGTTTCATTCCATTTTGCCCTATTGAATCTAATATATGCTCTCTAAATACTTTCTGTTTGTGCCACCCCTGATAATATGGTTGACTTGTCAAGAGTCACACCATTAAAGAAAATTGACTCCTAGAAGCCATTAACACCCCACTTACCAGTGGGAATTCATACTCACTTCCCCACGTCATGCTGGGATTCTTTTCTGGCTTAAGCTTGAACAGATTTTGTACATTTTGTATATTTCTATGAGTCAATATGAGCAACTGCTTCATTTTGTATAGAAAATACAATTTTATTGTAGTCATCTTCTCCTTCTGGCTCTTACAGGCTCTCTAACCCCTCACCTATGATGGTTACTGGATCTTGGGGAAAGAACTATGATTTAGATTTCCCATTTAGAGGGAAACATTCCACAGACTTTTATTTTCTGCATGTTGGCCAGCTGTGGGCCTCTTTAGAAATCACTATCTTCTGTAAGAAGCCTTTCTGATGAGGGCTGAGGGATGCACTAATCTAAGAATACAGCAATATGTCACTAAGAGTTGCTTTACTCCTATGGCTATTTAGTGAAGTAATAGTAGTTGGTTCTCCCTAGGTCTTATGACACACCTAGACATAGGTTATTTGCCACAATAACAGTGCCAGGTATATTGTGGGGCTGTCCTTTAATACAGTCAGAATGTGTTTAGCTACATCCATAACAATTGTTCCACTATTGCACTAGTAGGCAAATCTTGCCAGGCAAGACATTGTTGTAGCTCACAGGAGTCACAGCTGGATAAAACTGATGCTTGTTTTTCTTCTCTGGTAATATATAGAGTAGTTTCCAGTACTATGGTAGCTAGCCAGTGGGGATAACGCAGTCACATAATTCCCAGTTTGGCTTTTGTTATGTTCTACAAACCAAGTATGTGATGCCTTCAGCTCAAAATGGTCTTGTTGCAGGAGAGCAACCAAGAGCAATGGCAATAGGCTGTAATGTTTGAATGGGTTATGGGATATTAGTGTTCAATAATTCAAAAAGAGGTAGCTAAATATTTGTATTGGGGCATACAAGCAAAGTTTGCCCTCTAGATTTTATCATTCATTCCAATGCTTATTTGTGTTTATACATTCAATTATACGATGGATACTTTTCAAGAACATACCAGCCTCAAATGCTATATTTATTGACATTCAGCTAGTTCACTTAAAATGAAAATTATACTGAAACCTTTGCCACAACCCATTCCACATGTCCATATTAACTGTTGATAAATTCTGACTGTGTACTTTTGTCTGGTTAATTACTGTATCAAAAATGCATAATATCATAAGGACGAATCTCTTACAAATCTGTGAAAGGAATTCATAAGTATTTAGCATCTGTCATATAGTTGGAACTTTGTAAAAGCCATAGGTTCTAAGCAAATGGTTTTGAGAGTGAATCTTAAATTATATTTACCAAACGAGACTGCAAAAGCTGGATAGATATCAGCTGATAAGAGCTTCTCCATTACTCTTTATTATAAGATGTTCTTTCTTTTGCCATCCTATTGGGTGTTTTCTCTTTTGGCAAATGAAAGGGAATGTTCTCATGTGGACATATAAATCATATAGACAAAGCAAAGTTGATTAGACGCATATACAACTCATCTGAAACACTAGCTTCAAAGCATAGGGAGATGAAAGGGCAAGTATGAACATTGATAGTGGAAGGCAGGTCAAAAAAATGGGAGCTGGGAATGTAATAGAACATGTTGGCTGATGTGAGAAGAATAATCAAACAAAATCCTGTCAACATTTCAGTATTCCTATTTGTATGTATTGGAAAGCCTTGCATTAGTCTTCAGATTGCTAACAGTTGTGGCTTCATAGTCTTCATCACTGTCCTTATCACCATGACCTTTAAAGGTACTGTGAAAATGTGCTGAACAGCCACTGACAACAAGTGACCTTTTCTCTGATTCATTTTGGTTATACTTCAGAAACAAGGCACCTCCATGGTAGCTGAGCAGTTGTTACCAAGTTCTTGAGAGTTCATGGTGACTTCACTGACCACCACAAAGGGGGCTGGGGTGAAGTGGTAGATGTATCTCAGAACACAAAATTTCAATCACTTAATGGCTGTTGATGAAAAAAATTATTGTTTTATTTTTGTTTCAAGCATATACCTGCAACAAAATATTTTATTTAAAAGCATTAAAAATTAAAAACATATGAACACAAAAAGAAGGGAGGAAGGGTGCTAAGCTTGCTGAAAAATAGAAAAGGAACAAAAGCAATAAATTATTTTGTAACAATGGATTTTTTGGGGGGGGCTTGGTGCAACTACTCAGTTTGACAACATACTGGCGGATATGTCATTATAACTTTGTCCAAACCCAAAAGATATACTATACCAGGCGTACAGTTTTTACATAAATACAGACTTTGAATGGCAGTGGTTCCAAATGTGCTTTGCTGTTTTTAGGGCTGATTATCGGAGAAGCTGTGCCTATGTACTGGAAGGGTATAGGGAAATTCCCAAACCTTCTGCTCACACTATAAACTTAGAACTGATTTCAAAAACACAGTCTTAAAACAACACTGCCGCCACATCTGCAAAATCATTGACGTGGTCTAAAGCAAGCATAGTCTCAGAGAGGTGGCGTGTCTCATCGTCAGCCTCATAGGGTAGGTTGCCTGAGCCTCTAATTTTATTTTGTTTTGTTTTGTTTTAATAAGAAGCAGTTGATGTGCTTTTATTTTTTTTAATTTAAACACATTTTTTATTGAAAAATAAAATAATTCATATTATATCTCATTTGCTATACCACTCCATGCATCCTCCCATTCCTACCTCCCTTCCACTTTCACCCCAATTCCCCTTCCCTATGACTGTGACTGAGGGGTACCTCCTCCCCCTGAATATGATTGAGCCTCTAATTTTAATAAAGTAAATATTTAAAAGTGAGCTTCCTGGAATTGTGATTTTAATGCTGTTTAAAGACCCAATCACACTCCATGAGATGGTGGTATCATCTTTTGGTTGTAAATAATATTTCTAAATCTCACATGAACATATATGCATCCCAAGCCAGTGTTTCTACACACAGGAGATGCAGCCAGTACTTCTACATTGCATCTCACCACTTCAATCAGCTAGGACTCCTAGTTGAAGCAGGAGACCCTTCAATTATTTTTTAAAAAATTTGAATATTAATATCAAATATTTGTTGCAAGGTAAGTAGGATCCTCAATAGAGTTGGTAATGGTACGAAGCACAAAGCATGAGAATTATGGGAACAATAGTGAGAAATGGTCTATCTGAAAAGGTGAGAAGCACTCTGGAAATTCAGGACCCTAGGCACTGGAGCATGCACACAATCGCATAACACAAACAAAGGCTGCTGTCCCAAAAAGATCCACAACACGAAGAAAAAGAAACTGACTGATACTGGAAGATAAGGAAAATAGCAAGCGATTTAAAACTGATAATTTAACAAGTACATATTTGCTAAATGGCAGCTGCATTTTCAGTACGTGAACATCTTCATTATTATATGAGGAAAGGCCCTGTAACAATAAAACAGGAAGCTGTTTAGACCACAGAGTAGTTGTATTTGAAAAACGGACCGATGAAAAAAATTTCATGAGTGGCCATTTTATTTCATTCCTTGTCAAATAAGGAGATTAAAACAAAGTAACTATCAAGGATGAGTAAACAGAAATGAGTTACTATACATAGGTTGATTTTCATTAAGTGATTAGAGTTTCAGGACATAACCGTATTTTACAAGGCAGTGATAAATATGTTGTTTTTGACATGTGTGAATTTTCTGGGAAAAAAAATAGCATAAAACGTGCACATAGTGAAACAGAGTGGGTCCAGCTGTTACCGCAGTGATTAAGTTAACATAATTCAATTTAAGGAATATTTTCAAGGGGATGTGTGATGGTGCGTCGAGGCTTGGGCTGGAGTTATCTTAAGGAGATGAACACATGAAGGTATGAGAAACAGGACTATGTCACTTAACCCTGAACGTTACAGAAGATCTGGGTGGACTCAACAGAGACCGAATCCCATACCATCACTATCTAAAGTAATGAGCAGCCCCAGGAGGAAAGACCTCAAACTGAGTTTGTAATAATGAGAGCCACAGATCCTGGCAGATAGGGAAAAAGAGTTGGTCCCGAGCATGAAAGTTCCCATGAGCAAATTCAAATGACTCCATGATGAGTAAAGGCAGGGAACGGCAAGCAATTTAATCTGGCTATAATTGAAAGACTGGCTCGGGTGGGGGTAAGTGATTAGGGAGAGGGGAATGCAATCCTGCATTTTTGGAACAGGGGGAAATGTATCCAAACAGCTAATTCTGTTTAATACAATCTTTTATTGCGGATAAACTTTTTTCCCCCCACTAACCTGGATCAACAAGTAGGACAAGAATGCTCAATTATTTTTGTCAAAAAAAAAAAAAAATGAGCCTACCTTTCGGTGGGAAGACCCTTCCACTGTGAATGGCATATCCTAGCATGAGATCCTGGCCATACTAAAAGGAAGATGCTGAGCACAAGTATCCATCACTCTGTATCTCTATTGCCGATTAAACATGGCCAACTGCCTCATACACCTGATGCTATGATTTCCTTGCCATGGTGAACTTCAAACTGTGAGCCGAAACAAGCATGTTCACCCATAAAGTGCTTTCATGGATGCGTTTTATCACCCAAATGGGGAAAGTAAGATGGTACCAATGACCCACCCTTGACGCATTTTTACCTTTCTTTATTTGATTAGCCTTCACTTCCTCTTCTGGATATGGCTGGGAGTTTGGCTCATTCAGGAAGTTTCTTGCTTCTAGAACGGTCGTGTTCTTTTGATAACATGGAGAAGACTCCATCAATGCGTTATCTGTATTATTGCATTATTGTGCATAAATATGCCGATTTCTCATTAGACTGCTTCACTTCCTGTTGTAATCTCAGTTCTCAACACTGGTTTCTATATATTCAGCATTTCATGTATAGTGAGATAAAGGTTCCAAGATCATGAAAAGGTTTCGAGAATGCTATATGCAAACTTTCATTGTTATATTTTAGAAATTAGATTAGATAAGTTTATTGTAAATACAACATTGTTTAAATTTTAGAATTTGTTTCCTAGTTCTCCATTCAATTATATAAGATTCATAATGTTTTATAAATATTTCCTTTTTAAAATATGTGCTGCATCTTTATGGAAATGAACATACACAGAAAGCTCTTTTTTTCTTGAAACTACAGTTTAAACACTCAATTTGCATGCTTATTTGGGCAAGTGCTAGGTTAGTTACAGTGGACATTCACCTTTCAGATTAAGTAGTTCATTAAATATATGTAGCTGACCACCCACTTACCATTCCCTGCCTAGAAATTCTATCTCTAAAACAGAGAAGGTGGTAAATCAATTATGAAAAGCTTAGAACACATAGATATTATCCACCATTGCGTTCCCCTTTAGGAGGACCACTCACAAAATGAAGGTGAGATAGCACTGACCAGTGGGAAGAAGAGAAAAGACACAGAAAGGAAATCCCAAATTTATCTACGTACACGATGATTCTGAATCAACCGTCTTCTTTTTCTTTAGTCTCCTTCTGTACTTAAGAATGTTCAGAACGCACCCCTCTTGTGCTTAAGTCAGCCAGAGTTGGAGATTTCTCACTTGGAGCAAAGGTCCAAACTCTTATAATACACAAGACAAGGTCAAAGTTTCTCCTCAAATTATGCATTTCAATGATTTCTCGGATACATGACACATTTTCTTAAAACATTTCAGTTGGGTAATTGCAAACTTAATTCTAGCAACTAATTAGTGGAAAAGCAAGGTCTGTGAAAAACAACCATTCCTACACTGCATGTGTAAAGAGGAAATTAGAGGCAATTTAGAATTGTAGAAGCATAGAAAGAAGGAAGTTAAACCCTAAATTTTGATATTCTACTTCGGCTCCGAGAACACATTTAAAATATGAGAGCCTCAGTGTCAAGTAACATCAAAGGGAAGGCAAAAGTATGATTTCAATCAAAAGAAAAATACATTTGGAAGTTTGGTCTTGGGTTTTTTTTTTTTTTTTTCTTTCATTATTTGCCTGCAATTTTCCATCACCTTTTCATTTGGTTTGGATGATGATTAGAGAATTTCGTAAAGCCTAATTCCAGTAATCATCATTTATCTTTGCCACTGGAGAGTGCTTCCCTCTTCAGCACACCTCACAAATATTTCTTGATTAAACCTTCCAACAATTCTTAGAAGGAAATGGTCTCTGAGGAAAGTGTCTACTGGGATAAGCCAGTATGAGGACTGTAAGTATATCTATCAGCAAAAAGATGGAAATCACAACATCCTGCAAGCTTTATGTCCTACTCATCAACCAGGAAATGGAGCTAAGTGAACATTTAGGTAGGACCCTCATGGAGGCATGGCTGTGACAATGTGATCATAGCAACAAAGGCATACAAATGCAGAAATATTTTTCAAAGCATAATCGTGCATGATTAAGCATTCCAAGATTTACATTTCATTAAAATACTGATTTATAAGAACTTTTAAGGTGGGGCCACTGCCAATTAACTTTTAATAAATGGAGGAGGGGTTGGCAAGGGAGGAAGCATAGATTATTACAGTCACGTTCTACATATTGTTCTCCTTAACATGTCATTCTGTTCAGTTAATACCATGAACTGCTCATTTTTATTGTACTGCAGTTCAGCATTATTTTATAGTTTAAAGGTCATATCAGTGGAAATTTAATATACTTTGAAAAGCATTTTTGCAACATATACCTCTATATAAAACCATTCAATAATTATTTTAGAATATTTAGAGCTACACAGAAAATATATGAATAATGTTATAATTAAGCTAACCACATTATTAATAAATGAAAAGAGTAGACCACACTTTTAGTATTATCTAACTGCTTAGACAATGTAATTAAACAACCTAACTACTGTGAAGTTTTTGGTGGGCTTACAAAATTTCAAACTAAGGAAACACAAATACACGTGGAAATGGAGATGAGGGAGGGGGACTGACTTTCAGACATTTACATGGCAAGGTAGGATAAAGTAAATTCTGTGCTTTCAGAAATGTGTTGACGTGCTGGTGCTGAGAAAAACACCCATTAGAGGCCAAGAACTCACCAAAAGGAAGCTATTTTCTGTTATAATATTTTAAGTGTCTAATATAGATTAAGTAAAAATGACTTATACACACATTCTCAGAAACTAAAGCATTGGGAAGAATACAGTGCACAGTGTTGGGGAAGGGACCACTTCAACCACCCTGAAGGACTTTTACAATCACCCAATGCTCTGTTGCTTGGCAACATGGGCAGGTCCAAATGCTTGTTGCAAATGGTACAGTAGAAATGCCTGAAAACTGTGGGTGAGCTTATCTCCACATTCCTATGCTGATGCTGTTTTGGCCTGCTGAGAAGTTGAGCAGGATTCTACTTCTCTGGTGAATAAATTGCTGCTTAGTCTAATAGGCACATTTACTGATGCCATGTAAAATGTTCGCTACCGACTGGAAGAATGATCTGAATTGGCTGGGGTGGGTGTGTCCCCAGAGGTTCCTTTGTGGGAGGTGCATTTTTTTGGGTGGTCATGCCGAGGTGATGGATCTAGTTAGCAATGAATCAGGACTGCTTCCAGATGTAATTGATGCTGCATCTGAGAGTGGGTGGAGACTGAGGTGGAAAGGCCATTAAGGGGGTAAATCAAACTCTCTCTCTCTCTCTCTCTCTCTCTCTCTCTCTCTCTCTCTCTCTTTCTCTCTCTCTCTTCCTTTTAAATGAGACAGTTGTCACTCTCTTATATCTTTCCAACATCAAGGCAAGCAAATCACCTGAGCTCTTGTGACAGCCACATTGTGACTAAACCCAAGACAACACTGGTGTTATGCTCTTGAACCTCTAGAGATGTGAACTACTTAAAGCTCGTTTCTACATGAAATATCTAGCCTTGGCCATTTTGTTACAGCACCCCAAAACAGCCTAAGACAAAAAGTCAGCATGCAGGTGCATAAATTCGTATTAGTTTATAATCTAAACAAATAGAACAAAGAAGGAAATCAATATTAACAAATGTAACTAGAGGAACATTGAACAACAGTGAACACAAAATATTAGCATTAGCTCTTGAGAGATGATTATACTGCTTTCTATGGAGGCACAAGCTAGTGCTATTGTAGGGGAAAAAACCATATGCTATTATTAACCTAAGCTGATCGCACACAGTTCTACAGAGAAATTTCGGTAGCACCCTCTAACCTCTTCTCCATTCATTGGAGCATTTAATGACAGATAGATTTTTGATTGATTTCTTTATTATTTGTACATGCAAACATCATCTATTCATTCCCTGCTAGAATATATATGGCATTTTATTAATATTGAGGTAAAAATACAAACACAGGATAATATATACCCATTATTTGTTCACAGTCTAGCAGACACCTGAAAGATGGAAAAGCAAATGCTAGAATGCTGATGTGCTGAGATTACGAAAAGCAGGTCACAGAAAGGCCTTGGTTATGAGAGGCTCCACATCACCTCAGAATGTGTTCAGACAGAGAATCCCAAGTCCCTTGAGGCCGAAACGCTTCACAAACACAAAGCTTTCTCATTGTGAAAGAACATATTCAATCCTTTGTACGCTCCTGTTACGTATATTTGCTTTTTAGGATTTAAATGGAGACAAACTCTAAAATTCTATCCCATGTTGGACAGGTGTCTTTGCCTCTCATTCTCAGCTTTTCCATCTTTAAAATGGAGATGACAATAATTGCTTACCTTGTGTTTATTGATCAGTATATGTATAATAGTCGCCTCTGGTTGACTGATCTTGTTTGTCCAAGGTTTAAGAAAAGTACTGACTGATTAATAACTAACTGTGGTCTTTAAAGCAACTGAGATTATTCACAGAAACTGAAGCAATACGTTTTTCTCATTTAAGAGACTGTATCACAAGCACAAGTCCACAGTGCACACCAATCAGTTGCTTTGAGGAGGTGAACTTCGTTATAAACATCCCTATCACAGTCCACCAGCAGGAAGTCGGGGCGGGAACTCAGGCAGGGAAGGAAAATCGTAATAGGACATGAAGGAGTGCTGCTTACTAGCTTGCTCTACAAAACTTTCTCCACCTGCTCTCTAATCAGAACCAAGACAAGCAGCTAAGAAGCTAAGAAGTGGCATTGGTCCCTATGAGCTGGGCCCTTCTGCATCAATTATCAATCAAGAAAATGTACTACAGAATTGCCCAAAGGCCAATCTGTGGGTAATATTTTCCTAAGGGTCCCTCTCCCCAGTGGACTCTAGCTTGTGTCACGTTGACAGAAAACTAGCCAGCAGATACACATTTATAATTTATACACAGCTATGCATATCTGCATAGGTGGGGATCAAAGACTGCACTGTTTTCAATTCCACATCACCTGTGCTCAGTGTACTTTATACCTCTCCTCACTCCTCCTCCTCCTCCTTCTCCTTCTTCCTCTCTCTGTCTGTCTCTTTCTCTGTCTCTGTCTCTGTCTCTCTCTCTCTCTCTCTCTCTCTCTCTCTCTCTCTCTCTCTCTCTCTCTCTCTCTCTCTCTCCTGCCCTCAAAGAGTTAGGGCTTCTCTGTGTAGCTCTAGCTGTCATGCAATTTGCGCTGTAGACCAGGTAGCTGACTTCAGACTCAGAGATGCCCCTGTCTTTACCTCCAAATTGTTTGTATTAAAGGTCAGTGACCACTGCTGGCTAATGACTTCTTTTTTGTTCTTTTGTTGAAAATAGATTTTTTTCTCATATAATATATCCTGTTCATAGTTTCCCATTTCCTCTACTTCCCCTAATTTTCCCCACTTCCCCTCCCATCCAGATCCCCTCCCTTTCTTTCTCTCATTAGAAAAAAAAACAGGCTTCCAAAAGGTAATAATATAATATAACATAATATAATTAATATAATATAATGATAAGACAGAAGCAAACACATCAGAATAGGACAAAACAAACAGAAGGAAAAGAGTGCAATAAAAGACACAAGAAACATATATGGACACAGAGATGCACTTATTTTTACCTGCAAGAATCCCATAAACACATAAAACTGTAAGGAGAGAGAGAGAGAGAGAGAGAGAGAGAGAGAGAGAGAGAGAGAGAGAGAGAGAGAGAGAGAGAGAGAGAGAGAGAGAGAAAATATATAAATAAATAGTGTTAATGAGTTTACTTTGCCTCTTTGCAGTTATGCAGACATTTTTGCACTTTTTCGTGCATGACCTGATCGCATCATTTGAGGACTGGAAATAATCAACAGCTTGATGGAGTGACACCACTAATGAGATGCATATTTATACTACTTATGGGTGAACTTGTTGGTTACTCCTGACTGTGTTATAGTGGCCACCACCATTGCCCAGTTTTACTCATAAGAATTAAGTTTTAGGGAGAGGAGGAAAGCCTGCTGGACTGTGTTGAAGAATTGCTGACCTGCGTCCAAAAATCCTTAGCATCTTCAATCCAACACGAGAACCGAGAATTCCAGTTTTCAACGGGAGCAATAGGTGCTTAAGTTGAGGCTACAGAAAGGACCAATCAGTGTAAACATAGGATGCCCCCAAAGTGCATTCTATTCCCGTGTGTTTGGTTATTGCCTCAGAAATACTTCTATGGGCCTTTTAACATTGTGTTGAAACAACTGACACAGTAGTGTTCTCTTTAATGATGATCTTGAGCTAGAGGAATTTAAAATTAGAAGCCCTGGCCTTTGTCATATAACCAGGTAGATTCTGAGAAAGAGAGGCATGGAATCCACGTAAAGTGGATCTTTGTTTTCTTTCCTGTTCTTAGATTTATTAAGAAGTAAGCAAAATGAAAACTCAGCTGAATGACACCCTGAAGACTCTCTCTAAAAGGAGAAAGTATACAAAAAATAACTTTTCCATGATACAATTGATTTTTTTAAAAATATGAAAAATAATAATTTCTAACACCAACTGAGTGTTTGCAATCTGACAAGAATTATTCAGTTCATTTTACCTGTATTGTTTCTTTGAGTGTTGACAAAACCCTAGTCGGCAGGTAAGATAATTGTGCAAAAGAAGGAAATGTAGGAATTGCAGCAAGCCACACTAAAGTGAAGAGGTGCCTCTTGCTAAGCAATGCTGATTGTGCTAGGCCTTTCCCTTTACGTTGGAGATTACACAGAGGTTTCTAAGATGTGAGTAAGTTTCAGAGACATAGAACCTGAGATTCAGTACCCTCTGTTCCATGAGCTACAAACTTCTATTATCACTATTGGACAAGGCAGGGACCATGATGTGTCAAAAGATTTGTATAAATTTGAAAAATTAAGTCCTAGGAGTATATTCAAAATGTTCTTGTAATGTTTTCAAATCCTCCCTTGAACACAGGTAACGTTCAATTGGGGTGGGTAGGTGGGATAAGCAAATAACTGTTCTATTTAGCACCCTCCAAACACAGGTGCAAGCTGACTTTCAGAGCCAGACCCCAGAGAGGAGCAGACATTAGATCACAAGGGATGTCATTAGACATACAGGAGGTAGTGTGAAAAGCCTAATTTATTCACAATGTGACATTTGATTTAGGGCAAATAGGCAATTTGGGCATTTTCTGGAGGCACTTTCAATAATATAAAGGCATGTGACTGACACAAGTCAGAACACCTTACATTGTCTCCATGACACAAGTCCCTGTTCTTTGTCAGTGACATCACAAATAAACAATAATGAAAAAAAGATTTGTAATGCTTAGTAATCTCCTCAAAGAACACCCTCCACTTCAGGCCATTGGTCCATGACACCTGGCCTAGCCACATGCTTTAGAAGTCAGGCTACTGTTAGTCATTTTTAGCATAGTTAAACATCATCTCTCCAAAGTGATTTTTTTTTTTTTTACCACAGGAGCTTTCATTTTTTTAGAGCTGCATTAATTTACTCTTACTGTCAAAGGTTAACTACTATAGTGAATGGTGTCCTCAGTGGAGTAAGAGGTCACTGGACAGTCTTGCTGTTTTGGCAGTTCCTAGCTGTTTATGGTAGCCAGCTATATTGTTTGACAGTGAGGTCATCCTTAACTATTAATGGTTTTATACATTCTAATCAGCCCTTAAATATTAAATAACTGCCATATAGTTCCAAGAGAAAACTATATAACACTCATTCATTTCATAGTTTTATGGCTAGGTTTGTTGCTGAATATATACAAAGCATACTAGGAATCAAATGATATATTTTGACGAGTGGCCGTCAAGCACACAGCTTAACCAAATGTAGCCAAGTCAAATTCTCTTTGAAATTGTGAAGGAAGTAAAGTCGGTCTTCTCTCCCTCTTTCATGCCACGCAGACTTGATACACAGCTAAGTCTTAATATTGCAGATATCCTTTCCAGAAAGCTCTGGAGAAAGAGGTAAGTCACATAGCTATATTTGAATGCCATGGTCCACAAGAGCCTCTGATACTGAGGAAGTGCCAGGTATATACTTTTTAAACCATAGAAACATTGATGGTTAGCCTCTTCTGGAACTTTTTTATTTTAATTAAGTCAATCTGGTGATATAAATTTCTTTGAGAACTGAGAGAAAAGGTCTCTAATTGTGGATTTCAGATGCTGACAAGGAGAGGTATTTGAGGTAGGATATTTTGGTGCCTTCCTTTTATTAAACTTTGGATCAATGCCTGCTGCTAAAACTAGACCTGAATGTTATCTAACTTGAAAATAAAACTAAAATCTTACCTCCCATGACTATGCAAACTACTCACATTGCATGCCTCCATGCTGAGAAAAATAACAATTCTTCAAGAAAAGACTTCAAATGGTTGCAAAATATAAGCTTCATAATTAGGAAGCTGGGAGAGAAATCCACCAAGCATTTCATTATTGTGGCTGCTGGTGTGTTTTGTTACCACTGTGGTGGAAGGCTTTAGGGTCCACACATGGCCAATCCATGTGAGTTTTTCAGGACATATCATTTCCTCTAAATAGAACATGGTTACTGCTGTCACGCAGGTTTTCTGAATACCACCTCTGAATGTGGAATGCCACCATTCAAAGAAAGTTTGAGGCATTTCTCTACTAGCCTTGTGAGAAGCATAGTATAATGGAAGCATCTGCTAAAGGTGAAGGCCTGCTTTGCAATGAAAAGGGAGCCTACAAATGATGGCTTGCCAGGAGCTGTGTTCAGCATGCAGACTGAGCCGAAGCGGTCTGCCCAAGACACTGTCTCTTGTCATATCCTTTCTCCTGAGTCAGCAGGGACCAGAATGTACAGGGATCCTCTGTACGCCTGCTATCAAAGAGCATGGATTTGTTGATGCTGCTTCCCAACAGTTCACAAGAAAAGAACTATCAACAACAGAGACAGGCAAAGCACATTTGAAGTTCTTTTTTCCTAGAGGACTTCAGATCATGCCCCAGCAACGTGAATCAATTCTATGGCACTAAGAAACCAACAATACTCTTGGTTATATTAACTGAGAAAAGCATCCAGAATAAAAAAAAGTGTGTGGTGTGTGTGTGTGTGTGTGTGTGTGTGTGTGTGTGTGTGTGTGTGTGTGTGTGTGTGTTATTTTGGATCTTCTCCTCATCTGTGGTTAACAGGAGTGAGTGCTGGTTTTCCAGATGAGACAAATAAGTATCTGGAAGATACTAATATAAATTTAGACAACTCTCAATGGCATTATTCTGTTTTTTCTGAAATGTGCATGGAATGAATAACTTTTCTCTGTGCTTGAGCTATTGCTCTGATGTACATGTCTCATGTACTTTGCTGTCATCCTGCCTGAAGGACAGGCTCGTCAGCCATTGCTGATGTGTTTGTGATCACAAGTAGAAAACCCCCACTATGATTATCTTGAAATACTTGCACTTTAGGAACGAAGTGGTATCATTTTGAGGAAGAACAGCAGTTATAACAGTACGCTTAATAGTCAAATAAATATAAAATGGGAAGCCCTCCTAGAACACATTTACTTATTGAATCTTGCCGGTTCGCACTCATCAGTAAAGTCTGCTGAGAACACATTAGGAATTTGCAGCGGTGAAACTCATTCCTCTATGATATCACTGGGTGATGCTGATTGACTATTATGAGGCAGTTTTATTGGACCCAAAATCTAACATGGTTAGATATACTTTTGAGGGTTCTTTGTAATGATAATTAGGAGTACGGTTGAGGACAATCTAAGTGATATACACTAAAGTCCTGTGGTAAGGCATCTTAGCATGGCGTAAAGCTGTCCATACCATTAACTCCTAGTAGAGGGTATGGGTACCAGCCACTATTCTTTAACAATAGATTTCAATATCTTTTTTTTAATTCCAGTGAGATCAGTATTTCTTACAGCCTCCTATTTCAGGGACTGCTGCTACAGTCAGCAGTTATGGGGGTGTGCTTATGTGTGTCTGTGTGCATCCGTGCATTCGACCACCAAGTTATAAAACCATAATTCTTTGTATTAACATGAAGGGTTTGGAAACCCAGCAATATATCCATTGCTAAGACAGCAAACAACGGGAGTCTTATATGTGAGTCAAAAATGTTGAATAAAGATTAGCCTAGCTTAAAGCAGCATTACAAATATCTGATTCTGCATTTATTTTTCAATTGTTCATAGTTACTCCTTTATTCTGTTCTCTGCATGGGACTTCTGTGTGACCCTAGATTGTTCATTATTACCAGAAACACAACATAAAAGCCTCCCTTTCGGGTTTTAATATCCACCAGTAAAAACTCTGGAGTTTTATAGAAATAGATCCAGGTATTGATTTCTCTCCACAAAGATCATAGGGAATTCATAACTTCTTGGCCATTTTAATTAACACAGAGTATACTTTTCTCAGTGTAATCACGATATCTAGATCTTTAAAAGGAAATTATTTTAACTACCCTAAAAACAAAATAATCTAGAGGGTCAGGGTAAAATTTTCTTCTCTCAAAACCCACATGCCCAGAGTCTTTAAGCGAATGCGAGGCCACAGACTTTTCATTTTGTCTCCATGGCATTCCAGTTAGTTTTCTGTACATTTAAACCATGTCTACAATTGATTGAATGCTTCAAAGCAATACAATGTTATTATAAAGCTTTGGCAGAGCTGTGGGGATGTTTGTTTTACCCTTGTACATTACTTGTCAGTGTGGAAAATGTCGCAGTACAAACACTGAGATCTTAGCAGACGAGAGAGATTGTTTCCAAATATGAGCCTGGGACAAAGAAAATTTCACACTGAATTCCAAACTAGAGGGTCTCATTCTTGAGAAGGAGGCTCTTATGTTACCGTGGTGAGACATACCGTTCAAGTTTCTTGGCATTTAAGGATATCTCTTACTTTATATTGTCAAGGCATCATCCTCAAGGGGCTAATACAAATTTTCCCTTGATGCAATTAGTGAAAATGGATACTATCCTCTGACGCTGAAGCCTTTTCGTCTCCTCCCACCTTCGCTTAGGCCTCAATGTAGTTAGATGCCACTGTTTCCCACAAGTTGGACTAGAACAACACTTTTCATTGATAATGACATTTTAACATTTCCTGTTCGAGTATCTAATTGACTTGTATAAAAGGATAAAGATCTGCTTGGATTAATCTGACTTTAATATCATTTTTAATGCATCCAGTCTCTATGTTCAACAAAGAAAAGGCCTTATTTAAGCTGAAAGTTTTAGCTTTTTAATTTTGTTGTTGGGTTTTTTTTTTTTTTTTTTTTTAATTTTTGCAGAGAAATCTCTTAGTATGCACCTCTTAGGGTTTTCTTTTTTCTTGGAGTAGAGACAGAGACATATTTAAAGTTTATCTTTTATTCATATCAACTGCTAAAGTTTAGACTAAAGTTTCTTTTTTAAAAGGATGATTTGTGGGTTTTTAACAACCAAATACTACAGTTTCATTCTATAACAGACACTAAAATATTAGATGAACATATTATTTAAATACTATAGAGAAAGTAGTAATGTGATGTGGTCTTTCTCATGGAGTTAGAAGTATTGAAAGATGAAGGTGATATTGATGAGAGGCACAGTGCACAGAGAGCTAAGCATTTAACTGCCAAATGGAACAATTGACTTCCTTTTATTGTGATGAGGAATTTGAGCAGAGATTCATTTTATTTACTGAGTTTGCAGAAAAATAAACTGAAATCCACCCAACAAGCTCTATGGCATCCAGCAGTTAGGAGATGGCTGATATTCTGGCCATGTGAGTATGTATTTTGACTGCCAAAACGCAGGAGGTACAGGCAGGAGGAATGCAAGCTAAAGGGCAGCTTGGTCTACAAAACAAGGCCTTATCTTAATAAAATAATAAAACACATACCAAACAAACAGGTTTAGATGAATTAGGAATATTAGGCACCAGAGAAGAATGCTTGCCAAATCAGATGTATGAATCTCCTGGTGGATGATTGAGAGAGTTATAAGGAAGCATATATTATTTATTTGCTTAAAATTATATGGAATATATGAAAACTATTTATATACACATATAATTTAAATGAAGTTTTCCAATTGAGGCTGGCAACATCCCCAACTCCCAAGAGCGATAAACTAGCAAAATCCTTAAGGCCAGGCATGAGAAGCCACCTAAAGAGTTGTGAGTCATGGGAGTACAAAAGACTCTGAACACATTATAGGCTACGCCTTTTGGCCTTCGTTATCACCCATAGGTGGAAGGTAAGTTCCTACTAACTGAAGATACAATGCCCTTTGGACACAGGACACAGAGACCTGAAGTGGACATGATCTAAACACCTCTTCCTTGAGGACTAACATTCATAGTACCAAAAGGTGTAAAGCAAACTTCAAAGGAGGGAAGAAAACAACAATCCTACTATGATGGCTATGAATTATGAAAATAACAAGTATAGAAAACTAAGCCTAAGGGTGTCACAGTGGCATGCATACATTGGCTATAAGCAACAGTTCTCTAATTGGACTTAAGCCTTGCTCAAACAAGAGGGAAATCATGCCTGCTAGTAGAAACCTAGCCAACTATTCAGGGATAGTGATGTCATGAATCTTGAAGGAAAACCTACAACCATGACATTACTAAACCAGCGTAATTCCTAACTGCATTCTAAATAATTATCTTTATATGCACAAATAAGTGTAGCCCGCATTTATCAAAAAGGATTTTTTTCAACTGACAGAGACCATTATAGAAAATTACAAATTATCAAAATACAGAGAATGAGTGATTGTGTGGTAATCAGCCTAACTGATCCATCTATATCACAACTCCTGCACGAATGGCTCAGGGAGGGATGTTGAGAGAGACAGAAAGAGTTTTTCTCTTGGAACATCCCAGTTGGTTATGAAATACTAATTAGTCAACACTGAAACCATTTCCATACAAAGTAATATTAAATGTATTAAGATATTAAGCAGGTTATGTGTATTTTTATCACTTATATAAATATATTGATTATATATACATACATATATGTGAAGAGAGAGAGAGAGAGAGAGAGACTATGAATTTGAAAGGAGAAATAAGTGAATGAGAGGTTACAGGGGGTTGGGGCAAGGGAGGAGAGGAAAATGATGTAATGGTCATAGCCCTGAGACTGCATTTGTAACAAACCTTAAGGTGAAGTCTTGGCAGTCTAATTCATCTGGCCACAGGAAAATTTATACACAGATCTCTCACTAGAACTTAGGCGATAAAAGGTCCTTGGTGAGAAGACACTGGAGATGAACCAACAAGCTACTTGACTTTCTCACTATTACCTAGACTTTGCAGCCTAAAACTTCCTGCTACAATTCAATGAAAGTCTGTGACACCATTATAGTAAAAGGCATGACTACCCTGAAAGCAACAGATTGCATACACAGGAGGCAGAGCAGGGACGAATGTCACGAAGATATACATTTACATGGAAATGCCCTGACCTGAGGGCAGAAACATGCTGGAGCGCATATGGGGTTAGGACAAGTGAATAGTACTGAAGTCTTATCATTACGAGGGTGTGTAGGGACACATGGAGGAAATGTATGATGTGTTACTAGACACAGATTGCAGTATTGGTACAGAGAAAAGACAGAGGAGTGATGGGGAGGGATTTCAACTCTCCAGACATCTGCTGGAAGTCTCATTTGGATAACAGCAGACTATCTAACAGGTCTCTGAGTTGATTTGCTAACAGCTTCATCTCCCAGAGGAGAGAATTTCCTGGGGGTGCTGCCATCCTTTACCCAGTTTTGGCCAATCAGAAAGAATTACTTGGCTTTTTACCAGTGTTAGGTGATTTAGGAAAAAGATATCCTATCACTTCAGAATTCAGAAGAAGGTGGGAGGGTGACGATCATCTCGTGCATCATAATTTATGCAAGTGTTGTCCAAATCAGCTTTGAATTAGGTTTGTACCTCTCAAGTGTCACTCTTTCTCTTTCTCATCTTTAGGGTGTTCTATGTGGGGCTGGATTTTACCCTGGGAATATGACAGTTTGTTGAACGACTAATTAAAATCATATTGGGGTCTCAGCTTAACCATCATACAGTGGTTCCAGGTGGGTGTGATTCCCACAAAGCAGCCAAAATTTCAGCATCATCTAAATTATATTGTTTGCCACCCCTCCCCCCATTGCCTAAAAATGGTTAGTCTTATGGATCTTATTAGTTTTGTTTCCAGGTTGTTTCTACCACCTAATCAATATCTACTACGTGCTAAATACTCAACACATGTTAGTTATAGACATAAAAAGACTAAACAGACATTATTATTGGTCCTTAAATCCAAGGTCTCTGAGAAATCTATGTTCTTGGGTCTTAAAAATGCCAGTTGTATATGAAATATAACCTATTTTTATTTGCATTTGCTTCTTTTTCCAACTCCATGTTTTAATTCTAGTTACTTCCTCGGAGGGAAATGAGGAGGACAGATGAGCATATCAATTTCTTTCTTGAATCTCTCGTCATTCTCCAAACACATACATTAAGTATAATATAATAAGGTATATTTGTGCCTCGAATAAAAATAATTTGAAACCCATGAAGATGGCTCGGTTGGCAAAGTTCTTGCTGTACAAGCATGAGGACCTAACTAGATACAAGAATCTGCATGAAGCCAGCCACAGCTCTGGGGGCCAATAAACCCAGCACTACGGGCCAGAGACAGGAAGAGCCCCAAAGCTCAGTGCTAACTAGCCTACCCTTGACAGGAAGACTCACATTCGGAATAAGACCCTCCTGCCTCAAGAAGTGAAGATGGGAGGAGTTATGTTACATCAATTTCTAGCCACAGCAGGGAGAACATGTACACACATACATATTCACACCCAGAATCACAAGGAGGTACATACACTCACATGACATATACACACCACAAAATAGAATTTAAAAAATGAAAACCAAGAGTGGAACAAAATGTATACAAAGTGCTGTGCTAACTAGGACTCGGCTTTGAGATTCAGAACCGAAAGAAAAGGTATTATGGCATGGTCTGGTGCTGTTTATTCAAATGTTAACTTCCCCTCGCCCACAATTATTACTGTTCTATGAGGAGACTATCATGTACCAGAAATGGCATTTGTGAACTTTGCCTCCCAAATTATCTCCGATTGGCTGAATAAATGCCTACACCATGGCAGGGCAGAAATGACGTAGGTAGAGCCAAGGTTCATGGGCATGGAGGAGAAAATGATCACTAGAAGAGGGCAGGTACAGGAGGAGAGAAGAAGCAGAGTCGCCATAGGTGAGTGTGAACAAACAGCACTTGGCCAGGGGCAGCCTGCACTGAGGATCTGGGATGGAAGAAGGAAGTATTTATGGGACAGTGGGTGGGAAGTAACTCAGGTAGGAATCAATAGAGCAATTGCCATGGGATGTGGGGCTGGGAGGTAAAAGATAGCTTGGGGATAGTTCCTCCCAGCCCTACAGCTAAAGGAATATTTCAAAATCTAACAGGTGTCTGTGTCTTTTCTTAATATGGTAGCAAGGAAATCCTAATATGGATTACTAGTAAACATCAATAGCCAGATACTTTCTACAACAACAATTAAAAGTGATCGTTATACATCCAATAAGGTAATAGGGGTAAAACTGTCCCACTCAAAACGCATTCCACAAAAACCCTCACAAACTGGGTTTCTTTCTCTGCCTAGGATATGAGTGAGTGATACCTGAAACTAACTTAAAAGCATAAGAGTGGGCACAGTCTCTGTGTGCAGGTTGCCCTTGGGTCTTGGGACATATGTAGGCATAAGACAGAAATTCCAAGCCATGGCGATAAGACTAGGAGGCCTTTTTGACAGGCGGAATGCTTTAGGCTGAAAACAAGTTACCAGTAAAGATGAAACTTAGATCCCCAATTCTAAAATTATTTTCAAAATATTCCAATATTAGAAAATAAAAAACCAACAGCCAGGTGAGCAATTTGTTCCAGTAGGAATGAAAACACAACAGTCTTCACATACACACACCAAAAATGACTTTAAATTGAATGTGATTAGCGTGTTTCAAAGATAAATAATGAAATCATGTCCAAAATATAGAATCAAAATTATTCTAAAAATCATGCAAAGAGGAAATAATAACAGGTGGAAAACTTAAAAAGAACCAATTAGTATGGACAAAATGAAAAACAGTCAATTATTGAAAAACAGAAAACAAAAACACGAATCTTGTGGGGGAGTTGAAAGAATAAACAGGTAATTATATACTGCCTTGGTGAATGCCACTATGGAGATTAGCAGATGGCATGCTACATGTCTTCACACATGATCTGCTTGGGGCTCTGAAGAGAAACAAAATCTGAGAAGTAGGTGCAATTGCATCAAGTCTTAAAAGAAACAGAAGTTAATAGACAAGGAGAGAATTACAGCCAGAGGAAGTAGAGGGGCGGGTATTGAAGAGAGGAAGTGTCTACAAGGCAGTGTTGTTGGGACTGTGAAGAGCACAGGCAGGGAGGACGGTGAGAGGGGCTGTGGACAAGCCAAACTGCGAGGGACCTGTGATGCTCTGCTCTGCTCTGGGCTTATCTCACGGTAAGCAGTACAGCCATCAGAGGATTGAAATGTGCTACGTCCAGCTTTATTTTTGAGACAGGTCACTTTTAATATCTCTGTAGAGAGTAGATTAGAAGGTTTAGCAAGATTGGGGCTAAGGAAAAAAAAGCCAAGAACCTTCCCAGCACCTGTTTAAAAAGTGATGCTATAAGGAACGTTTTCCTTCTTCACCTTTCATTCTAAGCCCTCAGTCTAGAACCCTGAATCATGTCTGAAGAAGTAAATCCTTAACACCCAACCTGAAGGCCTGTATCTTTGCATGTATACTGAACAAGGGGCCTTCATGCTGCTACCTATTAACACTGCCATAAACGTAAAATATTAGTAATAATAATTACACTTTGCATATGCTTAATGTCTATCAATATGGCTACAACTCTTAAATTCTCTTAAGCTTCTTTCCATTAGAAGCAGTTATAGTAAATATATAGAGAGAGTCAAACAAATTAAATGCTGCTAACAGCTTTTCTAATTTGTAAACACTTGAATAAACATGAGCTTTATCAAATGCTTAATTAATCTGAAACGCCAACTTAAAAAGTTGAAGTAATGAACAATGAGCATCGTTCCACCTCAGGATGGCACTCCATCTGGGTGCTTTCTCCAGGTGCAAAGATATGTTACTACACAAACCCCTTTGCATAGGAAATCAGTCTGCTCTCATGGCTTGAGATGAATTTGGAACTGACTGAAAATGGATAGGCTTCTGTATAAACCATTCAATTTAAAAGGGAGGGTTTTTGAACTCTCAATGAGACACATATCTGTAAGTCAATGGAGGTGAGGCCTAGATTTTTTAGGTCTGTTTTTATGCATCAGAATCAAACTCAGCCATTTTGCCACAGTCTGAGCAGTAGATGCATTCATGTATAAGAACTCAAGTGTTTTAGACTTAGGGCTTCATGTTAACCTTGCTTGTATTCCACAACATATGGCTATTCTACAATTACTGATTTGCAGATGTTTTTCAAATACTGGGTATTAAGGCTGAAGTCCCACACAGGCTCAGGTAGAGTGTTACATCTAAACTATATCCCCAGCCAGCAATTGGTAGTTTTCATTTAGGGACATGGTCTCAGAAAGTTGCCAGGGTGTACTTGAACTTGCAACCTCCCTTTCCTTGCTTTGGGAGCAGCTGGAGTTACAGGCCCTGCACCACCACACCCACACTCACACACCCCAAATACTGATAGGGATACTATGTGTGGTCCATAGATGCTAAGGGTAGCTTCTGACAAATCATCCCTAAGTTATATTCACAGCACACACATTAGCCATTCAAAAGAGTGCCAATAACTACTATGCAAATGAATAACCATGAGACATGAGAGCTCCCCTAAAAGGAGAAAAGGGGACAATGTCTCATGTAGAACATTTGTTTGGTAAGTGCAGGCAAAAATAAGAGGAACAACAAATAACACTTATGGAAGTCTTCAACTACAACAGCTTTCTCATGAGGAAGTCTCTAAATTTCATTAGTCAAGGGGTCATATATGTGTAAAACCAGAGTGCACCAAGAAATATCTCCTCTAAGCATCCCCGGCTACAGACTGTGGCACTGTGGTACAGAGAGTGGAAGAAGGTACTGGAAGTTACAGTGGTTAATGACAGACATGGCCAGGGTATTGCTGTATCCCCACTTCTGAGTCCTTGATTGCTGTTTCTCTGGGACTCTGTGAGCTACAGTGTGCTAATGCCCCTGAAAACACCCCTCTTGCACCACAGGCCCCCCCTCCTGCTAGGGCAGTTTTTGGGCATTTATGCCTCTTCCTGCTAGTGGTTCTCTGTGGGTCAGTCCTTCCAGCTACTGAAGAGAATGCCGTACAAGAGTGAATCCGAATGAAGCCTTGGTGAATTGAGGCAGATTGCATCTATTGCTGTCCCTTTATCTCATGGTCTGCCTCTCTATTATAGAAGGAAATTAAGTTGGTCTGCCATGATTCACTCTCCACAAAACCCTGTTTGCTACTCAGAATTCCGTTTCTTTCTAGGAGATTGCAGTACAATTTTTAAAAATATTATTTTTTAGTATCTTCTTGGCAGTTATTACTAAGCTGACCAGTATGTAATTACTGGACACTTGCTTTTCCAAATACCCACTTTGTAAAAGTACTCTCTAGATGAAAAGTACTCTCTTCTTTTTTAGACCCTTTCTATGTTTATAAAATGTATATAAATTAGTAATAGTTGGCAAAGAAAAATATCATTAAACACTGATTTTTCTATGCCAAATTTTGTCAAGTGTGTTTCACAAATGCTTTCTCTCTTTCCATTCTCTGTCTCTCTCTGTATCTCTCTCTCTCTCCCTCTTTCTCTCTCTTTGATTGTATACTCTATAGGTAACACTCTTGATTATATGTTTGAAGTAAACTGTTTCTTAAAGGTATAAGTAAAGAAAACAAAAATACAAATAAGACATAGTTTCTGAGGCACCTATGTTTGTTCTTCATCATTTGACAGTTATTAGATGTCTTTCTCCTTCTCAACAGCTAACAGCTAATTTGATTCTGTTTTATATCATAGAAAGGAGGAACAATCATTATCTCCTTTTCCTTATCTATATTTCATTCTTAGCTGTTATGACTGATTTGCTTTATTTTGAGTTTTTATTGCTGTTTGGAGGAAGGATCTTTGCATTTGGCCTGGATTGGCTAGGACCTCCTGTTCCTTCTGCCTCAGTCTCCTGAGTGCTGTGATTATAGGTGTACCACAGCTGCCATCCCTGCCTTACAGGTAAAGAACTTTACATCACTTTAATGAAGGATAGCATCCTGGCACTAATCGTCCTATTTGTGTGGTTACTGGTTAAGACTCTGGCCATCTTACCCTGCAGCTGCAGAGACAGAGGTAAATGCCGTTCATTCATTCTTTCATATTCATTTATGCAACAATTGCCACTGAGCACTTACTGGTATATACTGGTGAGATTTAAGGCAAATGGCTTCTATAGGATGAATCCTGGGAGACATGAAGACATGAACAAATATCTATCCCAGATAGGAAACCAATGATCTACCAAAGCAACAAACTCAACCAATATTATTTGGTTGAACCAATGAGTCATGGAGCATGAGTGAAGGGTTACCTACAAGGACATCATCGACTATGACAGCTACCTCACTGAAAATCCCACCTCACCTTGGGTACTGAGTCACAAAAGTCGCATCCCTTGGAGCTCCCTGAACATCTTGCAGGTAGCTCCACCAAAGGATTTTTCCCCTTACCACTGGGCAATTGTTTTCTGCATATACTTTTCAGCAGGGGCCCTCATGATCCTCGTTAGTCTTTCCATGTCTTAAAATTCTTTGGTTAGCTTACAAGCTCATAGACAGTCTCATTGCAGGACTTCAAATACAGCATTTTAAACTTGGCTTTGACACTGATCCTTGCTCGTACTCTACAGTCTAGATTCCTCCGTTTTCACAGCTTCCAGATCTGACCTTCAAGTACTGAGTTTGAAGCCCACAGTGTTGCTTATGCTACGTATGTGTCCGGTTACTAAGTTATACCTGTGCCACACTCACAATCCTTTCTCCCTTCTCCTTCTAGGGAGGAGTGTTTCAGGCCAAGGAAATCAATTCACTGTGAACTGGGCAAGGCTGCTGCTCTCAAAAATGTCCCTCGTTAGGTGGATAATACGCGGTGTAGTAAATGCACATAAGGAAACATAGTTTTGCACAGTTGCAATCTTATAAACTGACGAAGACAGAATAATATGCTAGAAATGTTTCCAAATGAGTGAGATCAAGAAACACACATGCACGCGCGCACACACACATACATACACACGACACCCCAGTAGTCATATCTTAGCATACTCACTGGGTTTTCCCAGCATCCATGGACCAGTCTCTCCTCAGGCATGTACATCTGGAAGCCTCTGTAAGGCTTCCTTCCCCCACTTAAAGCAATCAAGGAAAGACACCGGGAGCATTTCCTTCATTCTCCCCCTCTTTATTCTTCCTTCTTATAACGTGTGATATAATCTAAAGATTTATCTGGAAGAAGGAAGACTCTGGGCTAGCTGGATCAGGCAGCTTAGGGTTTTAAGTTTTTCTTTGATATTTCAGGCAACTGTGTTTCTAAAACAACACTGCTGGTAGGATTGGATGAGTCTCCTTTTATTGGTCCTCAGACCAAATGGAATCTACTACATTTTCCCTTAGGTGCCATATATTTACATAGAGCCACGAGTGCCTGAAGCTTTACAATTGACGTGAATATTTCATTATTTTGATTCTATGAAACTTAGCCCACAACGAAGGTAATAAACTCACTCACTGCGACAACCTACGTAGCTTAGGATTTGGAGCCACAGGGAGGCAAGCAATCACAGACATGGATAGAAAAAAACGGATGGGGAGAGTCATAAGCTCTGATGAAAAAAATACCAAGATCAGCCCAGAAATTAAGGTATTTATGTATTACATCTAAATCAAGAAGGTAGGTTTAGCTGAATGAGGAGGTAGGTGTAGCTAATCTCTATAGATGGTTTCTATATGGAAGCAGCCTCCAGCTGCAAACATCTGGGAGGAAGAAACTGCAGCTCTTTCTACTTCCTGCACACACTGGAAACATATACACAGGAATGAGGGGAAGCCTTGGCAACTTCCTTAGTCTGATTTGGGGAAAGTTTAGCCATTGCTCCGGGTCTGAGGCATTGTGGTGGTTGGCATGGCCGTGCTCGTGTCAATAACACACATTCATTCACTCAGTTCTTCATCTGCTCCCATAACCCACCACTTCCAAATGTAACCCTCCACCTGGCATTTGTTTGTTTTTATACCCTCCTTTCCAAACTTTAAATATGCACAACTGTGCTAACTATAGACAAAATAATATATCTCACATTTCTAGAATGCAGTTATCTCGCATGACAAACTTTAAACCCTCAAAAAGCAGCACTTTATGCCCATGTACTCCCAAGAAACAGGTGACCACTCTAGTTCTAAGACTGGCTATTCTGAGGACTTGTGTGGGTGGAATCACGTGTTTTAGGGAATCTGTGCCTAATTTATTTCTCCTAGAACAATGAACACCTGCTTTACTCATGTTGTCACAGAAGCCTTCCCTTTGCTTTCAACCAAATTATTCAACTCTTAACATTTAGCTTGCCTTCTCCCTCTGTTGGCCATTGCAGATATCTTTGTTTGTTTGTTTACAAAATATTGAGTATTGTGAACAATGACGCAACAAGCCTGAGAGTGTAGCAACCTCTGTGAGATCTGAATTTATTTTGTTGTTTGTTGTTGTTGTTGTTATTGTTAATGTATCCAAAAGTAGGATTTCTGAATTGCAGAATCATGGAAGTTGTATATGTAATTTCCGGAAGAAAAAAATAAATTATTATTTTTTCCATATTGTCTGCACCATTTAATATTACTAGCAGTGGGTTTTAAGCCATTTAATTTTTTTTATATCTTACCAAAATCTTAGCTTCATTTTTATTAATAGTAGTCATCCTAACAGGTGTGATGTGGTGTTTCATTGTATAGATAACTCCTTTGCATGATAGACTGTCATGACATCCTGAGCTGGACCATTATTTTCCCATAGAAGCAGAACCTCCCCTCTATCCCACTTTCCTGGTAAGTGAAGACTTTCATGGGACATGGCCCTTGGGCTAGTGTCCAGGTGAGAGAAGCAAGGGGGAGAATGGGGAAATAGAAGGATCCAAAGGGTCCTAGAAACTTACACGTAGAACATTATGATGGGCAGATTTGGGCCCAGGGGTCCTCTTCAAACTATGGCACCATCCAAGGACAATATGTGCAGTAAACTTCGAACCCCTACCCAGACCTAGGCAATGGACAGGACATTCTCCACAGTTGAGTGGAGAGAGGGGACTGACTTTCACACGAACTCCAGTGCCCCATATTTGACCACGTCCCCTGTATGGGGAGGCCTGGGGGCACTCAGGGGAAGGATAGAAGCTACCAAGAAGAGACTTGATATACTACAAGCATATACAGGGGGAGGAGGTCCCCCTCAGTCACAGTCATAGGGGAGGGGAATAAGGGGAAAGGGGGAGGGAGGAATGGGAGGATACAAGCGATGGGATAACAATTGAGATGTAATAAGAATAAATTTAAAAATACATTTAGAAAAAGAAAAAACTCAAGTTTCAATAGAGACAATAATAAAATCTGACAAAGTCATTCATGATAGCCTCCACCTTGTAGTGATAACGTCCTTCCCCACTGGTGTGTCTGGTCGTCTTTGGCAGTAGCATCCTTGCCTTACACCCACTGGACACTAACTCAAGTTGTGACAACTAAAAACCATTTTCACACACCACCAAGTGATTTACACTACTGTCAGTGGGTGATTCCTGGTTGAGAACCAATGTAGTCACTGGGCCAAGATTGTAAACCTGAGGTCAGAGCTACTGTCAACACATCAATAAACGCTGTCAGTTACTGAACATTCTGAACTGGACAAAACCCCTGTTCTGAAATTTTCTATGATTTTTCTTTGTCTTCTTCCTTTTTCTTTTCTTTTCTAATCTCAAGTTCATTGTGAAATTACCATTTCAGTCACTTATGACTTCAATCCTTTGCGTAGCACTTGAAGCAATTTTGTTATAGCTTTCAGTAAATGCCTACCACTTGTAAAAGGGAGCAGCCAACATGTAGTTTTGTTTTGTTGTTGGTTTTTTTTTTTTAATAAAATCTGTTTTGCATAGATTTCAAGCCCTCCAGGCACCCTGGTATCTGTTGTTGTTTTCTTATTTACACTCACTAGAGAATCTCAAAACCCAGAGATGATTCCAGAGACTGCTGTGAGCAGTTAGACTTGTGTTTATTAATTTTTTGTGCATATGCCCATAGGCCTTGGGGCAAAGAGTTCATTTAAACAAATATAAATGATACATAAATAACCACATTGCCCAGAACTTCTCTCTATGATTATTCCCGCAGAACAGCAGGACCATTTTGTGGTCCCACCTGCATGCTGTTGGAGAAGTATGGCATTGTACTCACTGTCAAGGGGACATCATGTATTTTACCACAATGGGATGGAATAAATCACATTTATTCGCTTGGACAATGATTCTAGTCACCTTCAGTCTCCCTTGTATTCTGCTATCTGTTGTATCATTAAATTTTGTTTTGCTGCTATAAGCCAGAGAAATTCATCCTGTCTAGGTTAAGATGTAAATTTTTATTAGAAAAAAAAAGTAATAAAAGAATAAATAATAACGCAAAGAAATCAGGAATAGGTACAGACAAGAGCTAGAGGTGATCTTTTTTTAAAGATTTATTTATTATTTATACAGTATTCTGCCTGCACATGTGCCTGCATGCCAGAAGAGATCTCATTATAAATGGTTGTGAGCCATCATGTGGTTGCTGGGAATTGAACTCAGGACCTTTGGATGAACAGATAGTGCTTTTAAACTGTGAGCCATCTCTCCGGCCCAAGATGGTCTTCTTAATAGACTTTATGGCAGTGTCTGTCTAGGTTATCCAGGGAACTGGATGGATTCAAGACTTCTTGGTAGTTAGACCACTTTACCCAGGCAGACATTTGTAGTACAACTGGCCTTTGAGACGTCATATGACAGCTCTTAGAACAGAAAAGGAAAGAACATCTTATTCAAAGTCTCTGTGAGACTCCATCCAGTGAAAGACATTAGATTACTGTGTGGCAAAATAAAAATTTTCTCTAGTGACATGCATTTACTGTGCTCTGTAGTCTTTAAATGTATTGGGGAAGAATTCTGGTCATGATATATGAGACATTTAAAATACTTCAATGTAAATATATAATAGAGAGTGGGATAACCATTTCACAGAACAGGGGGACTGGACATTTCATTTAAAGACTGTTACAATACATTCACTGGAAGATATTAAATTATTATATTGGGAAGATAAAAAGTTTCTTCAGTGTTATATGTATCATGTACCCTGAAATCTTTGAATGTATTGGAGTACCTGGCCAAGATGACTTAAATGTGTAAATCAGCTGACTTGAAAATCAAGAGATTAGCTCTTAATTGACAAATATAAAACCAGAATGCCCTATTTTATATGGTTGGTCTTCATTCAATCAGATAAAGGCCTGAATAGAGGAGAATACTGACTCGCCCTGATAAAGATTTAATCGCTTTGTCCAAGTGAAAGTCACATTTTCTATACTGTTTATCCACCCATCCATCCATCCACTTCTCATTCACTCATTCATCCTTCTAGTCATCCATCTGTCCACACACCCATTCATCCTTCCACCCACCCACCCATTCATCCTTCCACCCACCCACCCATTCATCCTTCCATCCACCCATCCACCCATTCATCCTTCCTTCCACCCACCCACCCATTCATCCTTCCATCCACCCACCCACCCACCCATTCATCCTTCCTTCCACCCACCCACCCATTCATCCTTCCACCCACCCACCCATTCATCCTTCCATCCACCCACCCATTCATCCTTCCATCCATCCACCCACCCATTCATCCTTCCACCCACCCACCCATTCATCCTTCCATCCACCCAACCATTCATCCTTCCATCCACCCACCCACCCATTCATCCTTCCATCCACCCACCCATTCATCCTTCATCCACCCACCCACCCATTCATCCTTCCATCCACCCACCCATTCATCCTTCATCCACACACCCATTCATCCTTCATCCACCCACCCACCCATTCATCCTTCATCCACCCACCCACCCATTCATCCTTCCATCCACCCACCCACCCATTCATCCTTCCATCCACCCACCCACCCATTCATCCTTCCATCCACCCACCCACCCATTCATCCTTCCATCCACCCACCCACCCATTCATCCTTCCATCCACCCACCCATTCATCCTTCTATCCACCCACCCACCCATTCATCCTTACATCCACCCACCCATTCATCCTTCCACCCACCTACCCATTCATCCTTCCATCCACCCACCCATTCATCCTTCCATCCACCCACCCATTCATCCTTCCATCCACCCACCCATTCATCCTTCCACCCACCCACCACCCACCCATTCATCCTTCCATCCACCCACCCACCCATGCATCCTTCCACCCACCCACCCACCCATCATCCTTCTATCCCCCCACCCACCCATTCATCCTTCCATCCACCCACCCATTCATCCTTCATCCACACACCACCCATTCATCCTTCCATCCACCCACCCATTCATCCTTCCACCCACCCACCCATTCATCCTTCTATCCACCCACCCACCCATTCATCCTTACATCCACACACCACCCATTCATCCTTCCACCCACCCACCCATTCATCCTTCCATCCACCCACCCATTCATCCTTCCACCCACCCACCCATTCATTCTTCCACCCACCCACCCACCCACCCATTCATCCTTCCATCCACCCACCCACCCATTCATCCTTCCACCCACCCACCCACCCACCCATTCATCCTTCCATCCACCCACCCACCCATTCATCCTTCCACCCACCCACCCACCCATTCATCCTTCTATCCACCCACCCACCCATTCATCCTTCCATCCACCCACCCATTCATCCTTCATCCACACACCACCCATTCATCCTTCCATCCACCCACCCATTCATCCTTCCATCCACCCACCCATTCATCCTTCCATCCACCCACCCATTCATCCTTCCACCCACCCACCCATTCATCCTTCATCCACCCACGCACCCATTCATCCTTCCATCCACCCACCCACCCATTCATTCTTCCATCCACCCACCCACCCATTCATCCTTCCATCTACCCACCCACCCATTCATCCTTCCACCCACCCACCCATTCATCCTTCCATCCACCCACCCATTCATCCTTCCATCCACCCACCCACCCACCCATTCATCCTTCCATACACCCACCCACCCATTCATCCTTCTATCCACCCACCCACCCATTCATCCTTCCACCCACCCACCCATTCATCCTTCCACCCACCCACCCATTCATCCTTCCATCCACCTACCCACCCATTCATCCTTCATCCACCCACCCACCCATTCATCCTTCCATCCACGCACCCACCCATTCATCCTTCCATCCACCCACCCACCCATTCATCCTTCCATCCACCCACCCACCCATTCATCCTTCCATCCAAATGAGGATCCTAGTAGTTCTTTTGATAATCTCTCTAATACACTGTGTAAGCAAAAGGGAATTCTGTGATCACTGAAATTTTTATTTTAATTATGTACACACAGTTAATGCAAAAAGCAGCAATTAGCACCACCCTGTCAAGTTTATAGAAAAATAACAAGCTCATCGTTATTTTTTAAAATACAAAATGAAGAAAAATGGAAGTATAGAAATTGTTCCTTATCTTGTCTAATGTAACTGTCCTCTTTCTCCCTTCCATCTTCTTTATTATCTTTCTCTACAGACAGCCATGCCTTGTACATGACATCTCAGTCAGTACTGGATCACTTGTGTGATGGAATCCTACAAGTGTACATAACACACTTCATTGCAATAAGCAATGTCCTCACAATGCCCACTGACTATATACCATTCCAATAAGTCCTGGGTAAAGATACTGCTGATCCAAAATGTCAATTTATATTTATTTGTGGCGCCATTAAGTTGCTATTATTAAGTGTCTGATAAGTTGGCAACTAGGTACCAACTTTCCAAAATGGATTTTTGAAGATAAAAGAGACTATAAGTCACAAAAGGAGCACAGTTTCCATGACAGCTGTTGGTTATATTGGGGAAATTCCATCAATTGAAATCTAAGACTAGTTCTACTAGCAAAAGCCACCAGATGAAAGATACAATTGTCAGACATTTAAAAGGCCAGCAGATTACTTTTTATTGGTTCAGGGCCATAGTCTTGGAGTCTCTTGCTTTCACCAACCAGTTTTAGGTTACTGTCTTTGGCTGACACTGATTCTCTTTCTCTTGTCACCTGAATCACATATGTATCAACTTGAACAAAATGCTAAATCACCTTTCAATAGGAGAGGCATTTCAATCAAATCATTAATTTAGGGGGAGTTATTTTTAAGCGATTAATTTTTTTAATCATGTTACAGACTAATCCCACTCCCCTTCTTCCCAGTCGCACCCTCATGCCTCTCACCCTATTCTCTCCTCTCCTTCTTCTCAGAGAAAAGAAGGCCCCAAATGGTAACCTAAAGTCACAACAGAACTAAGTGTACCCTCTCCTACCGAGAACAGGCAAGGCAGCCCAGCTAGGGGAAAGGGATCCAAAGGCAGGCAACAGAGTCAGTGAAAGCCCCATATTTTAAATAGTTAAAATATTTTAATGACAATATATCTTTAGAATCCATAGAAATCATTTAATTGAATAATGCACACTATGTGTGTATTGTATGTTAATGTATATATAAATATACATTACATATAATTATACAGGATGAGACTTTATCTTTCAGTTCCCTACAAGAGAGGGAAATTCAAAGACATTTAATCTATATTCTCTATTTTTCACATGAATAAATTTGCCAATCTCTATCAAGTGTCAAATGCAAATTTATTATAATTTTAAATTGGTTCTATAATGGGCTCAGTGACAAAATACATGATTTAATATTCTTCATCATGGTATTGTTTATGTTCTATTGGAAAGTTTCTTTATTGCTATTTAACCACATTAAATTTCCCTAAGGAGTGTGATTATCCATTAATGCTCTAAAGAGATGCATCACCCTTGATTGATGAAGAACTGAGTATTGTATTTGACACAGGCCAGACGATATTTGAGAAAGGAAGGGGAGTATCCGTCATATGTCACTTGAGTGACAAATCACCTAGGGGGCAGGGGAATGGGGTAAGGGGGCAGGGACTAGGTATTTTCAAACTTAACAAAAAAAAAAAGTTAGACCTTAAAGTAAAAGGTAAAATTATTCTTAAGATTTTCTTGTTCACTAACCTAGGTGGAGATGATAAACCTCCATACTAAGATTATATGTCTTCATCATAAGCACCGGTAACCTTCACTAGAGCAGGACCTGTGGTCAATTCTTATTAAACTCTCTTCTCATTACCGAAGAATCAGTTTCAGGTACAGGCGGCAGTGAAGTCCTGTAGATTTATGTTGAATTGTTAGAAAGAGACAGTAAAAAGTCATTTCTAAAGTTGAAGTGGGAATTTATTTAGATTTTTTTTTTCTTTTAGGTATTTTCTTGGCACAGCCTTAAAAAAAAAAAAAAAAGATAAGAGCAAAGGAAATCACTCCTTGTAAATCATTCATTTCTGGAACTAAACATGCAATAATTCTCAAGTAGAATACATCCCTTGGCTTTATCCATTTGACTTTATTATTTCTTTCCAGAACAATTCAAACAGCATTTTTAGCAGTCTAGAAGCTAGGTCAGAAATCTAAGCCCTTGAAGATCCTGCCAACACATCATTACAGACTTTCTGTGCATGCTCCCATTCATTCATGAGGAACAAAGAGCACTAATGCAGACCTTACTATTCCACTCAGAGATTCACCCAATGTGTATCTCCTGGGTTCCTGCATGGTGTGGAGCCTTTGCGAGATAATAAATGTACAAATTTTCATTTGAGGAGAAAGAGGACACTGGATTAAGGCTGCCTTCTTCTCCAGACTAATTTATCAATTTTTATTTTTCCTTGGCTCACATTCCATGGGTCCCATCTCCTCCAGCTCTCTGTCTAAAATTCAGACTTTTGTTATATCATGCATATCATTTTATACTATGGCAGGAGATAACTTAATATTAAAGTTTTAGTACTTCTTAATCAGCCTTTCCAAAAAAAAACTTCTGAATCTTAACATGAACCTCTTGTGGCATTTAATAATTCAATAATCACTTAGAAATGATTTCATTTACCAAGTTTCAATATTTATAGACACAAAAACTTGCCTGTTAAAAACATAAAAATATCAAGGCTCTCACAGATATTATGGCTAGAACTTTTCATTCCTATCGGTTGAATCAAAACTAATAAGCCACATGGAACAAGCAGTTCCGGTTGTTTGATTAATGTGTGTGAAACTTCTATCAAGGCAACGGTGAGCAGGTGAGTTGTAGACACTGGTAAATAGCGATGAATAGGTAGATGGACAGGAGAAATCCCACCGTCCCTAGAAATACAAACAGCGCAGGCCAACACTCCTCCCAGACATAAAAATAAAGATATACCTGGCTTGAATGAGTCCAGGGTATTGGCCCACAGTTTAATCAAGAATTCCTGGGACACAAGTTATTTGCAAAGGTCTTGGAGCTGTAGGAGCTTAAATAGTCTCTGTGAATTTGGGTGATCAAAGGAGAAAATAGAGATGGATGAGCCCTCCACAGGAGCAGGTGGTTTAATCGGCTGTGCTTGTGCATCCTGGTGCCACCTGGACTTAAATGTCCCATGCTGAACACCAGTGAAAAATGGCCTTTTCATTTCACTTAGGATTCTCTCCTGATTCTTAATGTCTTCCATAATTAAGGAGTAACTACCAAGGCGTGGGGCATTTCCAGGGGATTAATGGCCAGCTGGGAGAGTTGATGGCCCGGAGCTGAGTGGGGACTCATTAACCTCAGCTGGTCATTAATTCCTTAGGCACTGCCTGGGGTTGGAGGTCCTGAGGGTGAGCACTTTATTGGACTGTATTTCAGGGAAAGAAAAAAGTAAACTTGAAAAAACACAAAGGCTCAGTCCATCTCCTGAGGCATTGCAGAATGCCACCCTTGGAGTTCCCATGGCATTGTGTTCTCACATCACCTCTCTCAAGAATTTCCACCCTGGGTGCTAGAAATAAAAGAGAGCTAAAGTAAACGAGATGCTTCCCCGAAGTGGCAACTGAAATGAAAAGCCCAGAATCTGCTAAATGACAAGGTTAAAAGGGTAATGTCTCATGACAACCAGACCTCATCTTTGCCCAAACATACACAAACCCATGTAAGGACTCCGACAGCATGTTAGAGCCTTCTTCATTAGTGTTAGCTCCCTCTTTCCTGATTGCTACATAGAAACACGTAGAAGGTGGTTAATAACACCACCTCCTTCTGAGTGGGAGGAAACAGCCATCCTTTATGTACCTAGAACAAGAATTATTTGGAATAAACAAATGGAGACTTAATTGGACATTTGCTATGAAAATTTCCAATGTTCCTGGCCTGTGGTACAGAAGTCATCTTTTCAACATTGTTTCTAGGAAAAACTTCAGATGTGTGACTAAGGATATGACAGTCAAGGGCGCTCACTGCAACAATATATAGAAGAGCAAAAACCCCCACCTACCTAAATGTTCCTTGGGGGAGAATGGAGAGATGGCATAACATCATCTTTTAGAAAAAATCAATCAATAAAAAATAAAGTAAAATAATTTTTTAAAAAAAACATCTTTTAGAAGGCCAGGCAGCCATCTCTTAAAAGATTAGAGTGAAAACAACACACATGCAAAGTTCCTTAAATCAGTTACAACAGGGAAACCTGAAACGGAGACACATACTGTATGATATAACAAGGATGGATGCAGCACACTATTGGATTTGCTTTCTGTGGATGCACAGAAACAAGTCAGAATGCACAACAGGTCTGGAAGTAGAAAGAGAGGGATGCACAAAACGCTAAACTGACACATATACAACCCAGAGAACACAGGAGCAGCTATTTCTGGAACCATGACATTGTGGAGACATCAACTTTATCCGTAGCTCTGTTTTAACTTTTTTTTTTTTTAATTTTTTTTTATTAATTTATTCTTGTTACATCTCAATGTTTATCCCATCCCTGTATCCTCCCATTCCTCCCCCCTACCATTTCCCCATTATTCCCCTCCCCTATGATTGTTCCTGAGGGGGATTACATCCCCCTATATGGTATCAAGTCTCTTCTTGGCTACTTGCTGTCCTTCCTCTGAGTGCCACCAGGTCTCCCCCTCCAGGGGACATGGTCAAATGTGAGGCACCAGAGTATGTGAGAAAGTCGTATCACACTCTCCACTCAACTGTGGAGAATATTCTGACCATTGGCTAGATCTGGGAAGGGGTTTAAAGTTTACCTCCTGTATTGTCCTTGGCTGGTGCCTTAGTTTGAGCGGGACCCCTGGGCCCAAATCTGCCTATCATAATGTTCTACTTGTAGATTTCTAGGAAGGAAAACTCCATCCCAAAGGGTCAAGCTACAACCAAAACTACCCAGGAAATAGATAACTATCCCATGGCAAAAACACAACTACACAAATGCTCGACTGGAAACAACATCAAAATTAAGACTCTTAACAGTCACTGGTCATTAATATCTCTCAACATCAATGGCCTCAATTCTCCAATAAAAAGACACAGACTAACTGAATGGGTACATAAACAAGATCCAACATTCTTCTGTTTTAACTTTTTGTCCCCCAATCTCTGTTCTCTTTGAGTACTTGTCTCTGACATGAACTCTGGCGCCCCCTATTTGACCACTTCCCCTTGATGGGGAGGCCTGGTGGCGCACAGGGGAAGGAGAAGCAGGCTATCTGCCTGAGACCTGATAGTCTGTGGTCATATGGTGGGGGAGGAGGGTCGCCTTCTGTCAGAGGTCTAGGGGAGGGGAACAGGGTGAAAGAGGAAAGGAGGGTGGGAATGGGAAGATACAAGTGAGGGTATAACAATCTAAACTGAATAAATTATAATAAAAAAAGGGAAAATATTTTAAATGTGTTATCATTGAGCAGGATCATATTACTGGGTTCAACTTTGGTATAATGGCACACTACTCACAATTAACATTTGAAGGGTCTACTACATTGTTTACGTGGGATAATGGAAAGAAAAGTACCAAGGAAATAATATTTGGGTGAGTGAAGTTTTGATGCTGTATTAATTTAATTCGCCGGAGACACCTAAGTATATCAGCCCTTCTAAGGACAGCAGGATCCTTTTGTAATGTTCAGAATTTAGCTTTATGCCAGCCTCAGGAACTTACCAGGAGACAAAACAATGTGTTTTTCAAAGAGTGTTTAAAACCAACAATAAGGGTCTAGAGACACATCCAAGAGCTTAGAAGATAGGGCTTCTCTTCCAGGAGAATGAGTGTGATGACAAGCACCCACAACGCAGCTCACAACTGGCTGCAAGCCTCATCCCAGTGCATCTGGATTCTCTGGACACTAGGCATGAGTGTGATGAACAGACATATATACAGGCAAAACATCCACACACATTAAAAAAAAAAAAAAAAAGAAATTAAATTAAATTCAAATAAAGCCAGGAGTAAGAGGAAACAACTTAGAAGAGGTGGTGCATGCCTCCGACCCCAACACTTGGCAGGTTGAGGCAGGAAGATTACTGTGAGTTTGAGGCTCACCTGAGCTTCAGAGTGACTGCAAGGCCACCAGGCCTACGTAGCAAGAACTATATAGTCAAGGCCACAGTAGTAGGATGAGGCGTCAATGAGAAGCAGAATGTATCCAGAGTTGCTAGGTGGAAGGCAGATGGCTAGTCTTTTCTCTATGAGCAGCCCATCCATAGATGGGAAATATTTAGGGTGTGAGGGGCTAGGACTACCAGTAAGCATCCTTCAGCCTCAGGAGGCATCCTTCATCCTTAGGAGGCACCATTTTGGATCCCTATCAAAACAAAATGCTCCGAGCATGGCGCCAGGACACGAAGCACCTGCACTCTCTCCTACCCTCCAGAAGTACAGAGGGTAGGGCTGGGGCCGCATCCAGACCTCCCGAGTTGAACATTCTTCCGCCACACCCCTGAAGACTTTTCATTTTTAGAATCCCCAGGTGATTTTTGATGCATACAAAATTTCATCCACAGTCACACTGGCAATTATAGATTATCAAAGCTCCGGTTCCTAAGGGTGAGAGAAGGCAGGCTCCATCTCATTTTGATGAGGCTCTGTCACCTCAGGGTCTGAGTACTACTAGTTATCAAACTGGTTTTAAAAATGTGAGAAACTCTCCTCTTTGGAACTCTCCAAGTTTAATATCTCTAAAGAAATTACTTAATGTCACTGCCTCAACTTTCTAAAATAAATGTTGAACGGTTCCTAAAACCTGGGAAGCCAGCCTGTTGAGTCCCTTGGCTCGTCACTTTTCCATTGCCGTAGAAAAATACCAGTGATACTCAACCTAAAAAGAGGGAGATTAATTTTGGCTTATAATTTTGCATACAAATGGTACTAGCCATGGTCTCTTGCCTCCATTGCTCTCTCAGTACATGAAAAGGAGGTATGAGGTAAAGGTACCTATTAACTCACGGTAATTGACTAGAAAAGGGAAATAAGGCGTGGTGTGGTGGAGTGCAGAAATCCTGTCTTCCTCATTCAAGGGCTAATGTCAGGTGACAAAACTTTCTCCTCTTAGGTGCCATCATTGGCCAGTGGTCCCTAAGCTGATGGTTAATTCTGTAACGAGGAAGCCTTAAGCATACTCCACATCCAAGCTATAAAAATCTTTCTGGATTTTTTTTAATTCTAGCTCTTTTTTTTTATTTATTTTTTATTATTATTTATTCTTGTTACATCTCAATGGTTATCCCATCCCTTGTATCCTCCCATTCTTCCCTCCCTCCCATTTTCCCCTTATTCCCCTCCCCTATGACTGTGACTGAGGGGGATTACCTCCCGCTGTATATGCTCATAGGGTATCAAGTCTCTTCTCGGTAACCTGCTGTCCTTCCTCTGAGTGCCACCAGGTCCCCCCTAGCTCTTTTTTTTTTTCCTCAAAATGAGTAAATCTAGACTACAGAGCAAAGCAGCTAACAGTATAATTAACTGAAGCATGCTCCTGAAATAGTTTATACTGAAGAGCTCACACTGTGCACTCTTTAGAGAACCTGGGATAACTGAGGTTTTCTCTTCCTCCATTCTCAAATCACAGAACAACAACAACAACAACAACAACAACAACAACAACAACAACAACAAAGATAAAAGACAAAAAACAAATAGGGAGGGTTTGTCCAGACAGAGCAAGAGGCCATTTCCAGAGCTCTTACCGGCCTATTTAAAACATTTCTTCAGCGGAGTTCCCACAACAATTATTACAGCTCATTTGCCTGCAAATGTGCTCTCCGTTGTTAATCAGTCAGTCATTAACCCCAGTAATATCAATGTATTGTCACCATGCATTTCAAAGAGGCAAAGGAAGATGGGCAGAGGGAACTGCTAATTTGAAAGAGCCCATTACATTATTTATTCTCCCAAGGTAAGCCCTCAAAACAACGAGTTTTTATCTCAGCACTCTAGCCAATGGCCCTTTATTTAGGTTCATGCCCAGGGTTTCCTCTGATTGCCAAGGAAATGGTCTCGCCTGACCAAATAACACAGTTGGAAAAATTGGAGGATTAGGACAGAGATGAAATTCAGGCGAAGGTCTACAGTTAAGGGGTCTGAAAGAGCAATTGTTCTTGCTTTCTTCACAAGCAGAAAACTAGGGGCTCAGACAGAGAAGCCAGGAGAGGCCAAAAGCGAATCATTAATTATCTAGAGGATAAACTCTTAACGCCCTTAGACTGCAGTTTTTCTCCTAAAGGTGGTCATTTAGAAATCCTTGTGGACATGAGGCCTGCTGCCTGTCCTTACATCCATTTTCTAAGCCCCATGCACCCTGCTCATGCCCTATGGTCCTCCGGTACACCTGTCTCTCTATACAATTCAATGAAGTCAGCAGAGGCCCTTAAGTGATAGGATTACTGGAAATTTTTCTAAGGAGGAATCCATACATCTCATCAAATTTATTTATAGGGTTACTAGAGAGTCTTGGCATGTAGCTCTGATTTCGAGTCCTTGTCTCTCAAACACACAGGTCTGGGCCACCTCTCAAGCACCACCTAAACTGGCTATGGTGGAGCAAGTCTCGAATCCCAGTACTCAGGAAGGATAGGCAGGAGGGTCACAACCTCAAGGTCAACTTTGGCTACATAGCAAGTTTGGGGTCAGTATGACCTACAGGAGACCATTTCTTTTAAATAAAATCACAAGAAAGACTATCCCAAGTCACCTCTGATACCTACAATTCAAATGAAATTGTATCTGGTAGAAACTTACAAATTAATGAGTTGAATATATTCATTCAGTTCTATATAAATGAAAATAATATTTCAAGGTAAGAAACAGTGCTTAATAGTATAACTGAAAAATAGTAATAAATCCTAACTAGTTTGGATCACATTATGCTTGTAGTCTTTGGCCTCTGGGCTAAGTGAGATTTTTTTTTCCCTAGAATCAGGTTTTTAGGGGTATTTGTAGACTTCACCCATTAAGCATCAACAGGAGAAATCTTCAAATGTGAGACATCTCACTTCCTAAGACAGTGGATACTTAGCTTCTAAACATTTAAAGATCTCCTAAAAGTGGATCTGGGGGAAGGAGGAGGGACTGGGGGGAGAGGAGGGAGGGAAACTGCAATCTGGATGTAATACCGGAGAGATAAAAAGTAAATAAGTAAGTAAACAAACAAACAAATAAATAAATCCCTCCTCAAGAAGATGCTCCTGATAAGGATATAATCCCACAGAGCAACAGGAAAGCACACTGGAAGCATGCACATCTGCTTAATAAAGAATCATGATGATAGAGTAATAGCCTAGCATGCAACCCCTCCAACCTCATTTTGCATACTCCCTTCTTCTGTTATGGCAATTTACATACATGGAGCTATCAATTTCATTAATTAGGCTTTAAAACTGCTATTTAGGTAAGGTGAAACTTTTTTTTCTCAGATAAAGCAATGCAACTAAATTATGCCTGTTGTCACAGACTGCCTAGCTGCTACTTTGCTAGAAGGCTTCAAAGCAGAACTTTGATGTGGAAAGAGTCTTAGGGAATATGCATATGAGAAATGATCTTAAAAAGAAAACTTTAACGCCACATCTTAGAAAAGTAGAAAAATACAACGAGCCAGAACCCCACCTCTCTTACATGACAGGCAAAAAAATCAAAGAGGATTTATGCATTTGGATAAGTTTGAGAGCCATAAAAAAATATATCTTTATTTGGGTCTCAGAATTTCAGATACCCACTGTTTCCAGTGAGCCAGACAGAAAGTTCACTGGCTCGTCGCACATGCTCAGTAAGACAAAGGAAAGCTCCTGGGGTAATCACTGTAGAAGATCCAGAGATTAAAAGCAAACTTCTGACCCATTTGGGGGAACAGTGTGATGCTACGTGATAATGCAGTGGCTGAACACAAGGAAATAATTGTGGTGGTGGCAGTCGGGTGGCAGCTTAGTGACACAGATCCCTGCTGTAGTTTACAACAGACTGAGGAGGTCATTTAGAGACCTCCTCCTCTCAGACAAAGCCAGGATTCCCCACATTTCATTCCAAGAAGGGATCTCAGGATAAGTCAGTTAGAAATTAGAGTTCATGGGTTGGGGGGCAGGAGGAGGGGGAATTTGTGTCTGTGTATATATGTGTTCCTAAAGATGGCATCACCTTGGGGTTTTGTTTTGTTTTGTTTTTTCAAGTGAGTCTCTTGGCCTTGGTGAGATTCCCTGCCTCAGCTCTGCTTGCTCACTGAGGAACCCCAGGAATCCCATCTCCACTTTCTCAGACCTAGGATTACAAACAGGAGCCACCATGCCAGGATTTCCCCATGGGATCTGGGTACCAAAAGCTTGCTGTCATGATTGCACAGCAGACTTTCTGGACTAATCTCACTCACCAACTCGCAGGAGAGTTTAACATAGATTTAAGCACAGGATTTAACAGAGAAAAACAAAGCCAAACAGAAAGCCAAGTATGTTCAAAGGAAAGAAAGCCTGGACCGGAGAACAGGGACTTGGACTTCTTAAGGGGTCTGGACGGTGTACACAATAGCCATGTGTGTTTGGAGCTTCTGTCGTTAAATATCAGAGGAGCCTCAAGAACTTAAAGGAGATCACAGGATGGCTCCTGATGACAACATGATGAGGCAAGCCCTAGTTCACAAGGATTGCATGGGAAGTTAAGAAGTTTGTGCTATAACCAACAGTTATTCTTTGTGAGAGTCCCCCAAAGCTTCAGATTTGACTTTGGGAAAACACTATGACTATGCATAATTAAGCCTTAACCATGATGCACTGCCATTTTAATATTCTTTTGTTTTGGTTTTTTTATTATAATTCATTCACATTACATCTGGATTGTAATCCTCTGGCTCTTACCTTCCTGTTCCCACCCTCCCTCCCTCTTCTGCTCTATTCCCCTCCCCTAGACTCCTGACAGGTGGGGTCCTCCTCCCCTACCATCTGGCCACAGCCTGTCAGATCTCATCTGGATATCCTGCACCATCTTGCTCTGTGTTTCCACAGGGTCTCTCTACCAGGGGTTGGTGATCAAATCACGGGCACCCAATGGCTGAGAAATACTTAAAGAAATGCTCAAAATCCTTAGTCATCTGGGAAATGCAAATCAAAATGACTCTACTGTTGCTGGTGGGAGTGCAAACTTATACAACCACTTTGGAAATGCATCTGCCACTTTCTCGGAAAATTGAGAATAGTGCTACCTGAAGACCCAGCAATACCACTCCTGGGCATATATCTGGAAGGTGCTCCACCATATATCAAGGACATTTTCTCAAATATATTCATAACAGCTTTAATATTCATAACACTCAGAATCTAAAAACAGCCTAGAGTACCTCAACCAAAGAATGGATATTTTAATATTCTTATTTGAAATATTTCTCTATGAAAGGAATATCGTCTAGACACAGGCAATCTTTCCACCAAACATGGCTAACTGTGCTGAAATTCCTTACCCACAGTTGATAAGAGATGTCAGCCAACCAGAATCAAGCTAAGGGGCTCTTTTCTCTTCCCATTTCCCCATAACTCTGCTTGTCTTCCAGAGGAAAACCATTCCTTTCTGATGGATCTCATGTGTTACAACTTAGAAGATCTGGGGACTGTGGTCTGGTGGGGTAACTAAGACAACACATGGAGAAGCACACTAAGACATTAATACAGGCCTGGAGTTTCTGCACAAAAAACCCAAGGCTCATGAAAAGAAAGATAAGCAAAAAACAAAAACAAAAACAAAAACAAAAACAAACAAACAAACAAAACCCCGTAATTACACCAAACATACTGGTTGTGAAACTGAAGCTCTGCACATGAAGAGTCCTGAGAAGGCTCATGAGAAGGACAGTGAACAGGCAGCTTGGGATGCACCAAGATCAGTGTGCAAAATGAACATCTATGCGGAGAGCCAATGCTAGTTTGGTTTCTTTCGCTTCATCTGCTTTCAGTCCAGTCTCACAGGGTTAATGTGGTACCTTGAGTTAGGGATGAATGAATTGGTCTCCATAAAAGTTCATTTCTTCCCTATTCTCTCTCCTTTCTCTCTCTCTCTCTCTCTCTCTCTCTCTCTCTCTCTCTCTCTCTCTCTCTCTCTCTCTCTCTCTCTCTCTGTGTGTGTGTGTGTGTGCATGTAGAATAAAACTTTGACTGTTAACTCATTTCTCTTTGCAGGAAGCCACTCTAACAAAGGTATTGTCAGAGGAATACATCCACATGGATTTTTTTTTTTCTGTAGCTGCATACTTTAGTCTTGATGAAGTCTTACAGTTGTCATCAAAAGGCAGCCATAGATTGCTGCTGCAACACAGTGTCTGATAAACACCTTCCACTGCCACCAGGGAAGCAGCAGAGGTAATCTTTAAAATAAATAAATAAATAAATTCTAAAAGAGCTCAGGATGACTTGATAAGGGTAAGGCACTCTTAAATGAGAAAGCCTTTCCTGGGAACTGAGACTAAGACACCACACAGCTCCCATCAAATTAAAATGCTAATCGGAGGGTGGCAGGCTGCTGTATCTTAGATCAAGTTTTAGTTTTCTTTGGTTTTACTTTCTGTCAGGGTTATTCTATCATAATGTATCAGGAAAAGCATTGCGCTCACATCAAATCAAATCCTTAATGGAAAGGGTGGCAGCCTAAAGTACTCTTGATCAACTGCTAATTTTGTTTTATTCTTCTTCCTCTTTCAGCTGTTCTCTGAAATGAATAACTCTGCATTCGAAAGAGGTTTTTGAGAAAAGCTGGGCACTAAAACAGATTAAGATGAACCGAAGACACAGAGAACCATTATGTTCACAGAATAAACAATTTTAGTCATTTAATGTTATAATAAATGCATTCTGCTGTGACGTGTGCAGCTTTCATGCTAAAAGCATTCCTGTTAAATATGTACATGTCTCTGCAGGAGACACTGATACCTGCAGGACAGCCAGAGGGTGACAGCCCCACAGCCCATTCTCAATTTGACATTTTGAAAAGCAGATAACTGTTTTAAAAAAAAAACATTCCTCTGATCAAAATGAATAGGGAGTAAATTTAGGATGGCTGAGAAATGTCGGATTTGCCACTTTAGGGATCAAAGTAATCAATTTATTTGGAGGACGAGGAAAGAGCCAGAACAGCAGATTCTACATTTTTGCCTTTGATGGCCAGCGCTCTGGGCAAAAGAGGTTTGCCAGTGAGTCCATCCACAGTCCTTGGGGATCTGCACTGAGATTGGAAAGTTAGAGCCCTCGCTGGCCTCTTGAAGAAGGAGGCAGAATGCATATCCAACAGGAATGTGACAGAAGGGATCAACTGACATCTGAGTGTTTTTTGACTGTTTCTGGTATAAAACCTTTCTTCTAAGCACAGGAAAACAAGACCATCCCCATGACCACCAACAAAAACTACACTTTGATGAGCCTCTGACAAGGTGGATTTGGGTGGTGTTTTATTTACTTTGGAGTCAGTCTGGCCTTGCTGGTTTTACAAAATCCATTATTTGATAGGCAATGTGTTAGGCATTTATCTTCACATATCCAGGGGAGGGGGGAAAAAAGCCAAGCCACAAGAGAAGCAGTAAAAACCATTGTTATCACACCCCTGGCAACTCAGGACACAGACAGAGAATTTAACATCATCACACTCTGTTTTAATGTGGTCTAGACAGAAACACAGGGTTCCCCAAGGTTCTAACAAATAAAATAAATATTATTCTGTAATATATGCCTTGAAAACTTCACTCTTAGTTTCCAATTCATTCTACAATGAGTAACTTGGGTGTGTTCCCTATTAGGAACCATTCTTGCAACGAGAACATATTAGTGAGCAGTGATTTCACTCTTCTGTGTTTGAGATGTTGCTCTTATGTTTTCATGCTCCTTGTATATGGTTAATGCACTTAGAAATAAACCAGCTCAGACCTCATTTTCCAATAGTAGCAAAAAGACCCACTGATCTCCACACAGGCCTGGTAAATTAAAATAAAAAAGAAGTGAAAGCCACAATAAACATTTAAAATAAATGTTTTGTATTAAGCAGTCTTACTGTTTGTTTTTGTTTTTGTTTTTAAGGTGGGATCTCAGCCAGGTAGTTGAAGCTGACCATGAGCTCTAAATCTGCCTGCCTCCTGATTCTGGGATCATAAGTGTATGTCAACAAGCCTAGTTCAATTCACTTATGGGATGGAACCCAGGATGTTGTACCCGCTAAGCAAGCACTCTGCCACCTTAACTAACCTGTTGTGGTGTTTTATTGTTGTCATCATTTTTTTTGTTTGTTTTTTTTTTAGAGAAGTGGAGTGATCAGAAACCTAGAACAATCGACTTTTTCCGGAGCAAATGATATCTGAAATTGAAAAGCAACTTTGATACATCATTCGCAATTCAGGTATGAATGCAACATGAACACAAGAGAAAAAAAGGACTTAAGAGATGGGCATTCCTAGTGGGAAGACTAAAGATCTATTAAGCTCTCAAAGGCAAGAATTACTGTGATAGGTTACACTACTGCTAAGTGCTGTGTTTCTGGGTAGGATGCTGTCTTTGGGGAGTGAAGGTAGGGCCACTTCAGGAAGGGATGCAGACCTCTGTCAATATTCAAGTCTATCCATGCCTGCCTGTGATGTCTCCTTCTTCCTGCAGTCTGGCTCCTGCTGTTTTTCTTCTCCACAATCTCATTGATGCTCCTCTCTCTGTCTCTCACAAAACGCCTGTCGGCTCCTCTGCTACAAATGCTGCCCAAGAATCTTGATTACCTTGTGCAGTCAATGAGCCTCTATGATTTTCCTCCCACTGAGCTGAGGTGCACAGTCAGTAAGTCAGTTTATTTCTGTAGTTTTCTCCTGTTCTGCTGTATCCATTTTTTCCATGTATTATGTGTACAAATGTATCTACCCATCTAAGTTTTGTGATGAAGCACAGAACTGCCTGCCTGATTTTAAGTGTTCATGTATAAAATAACCCCAACCCACTTTGATTCAAAGCACTTTTTTTTTTTGGATGATAGAAAAAGCTGCTTTTGAAATACAGGTTTTGATCAATTTTATATTATCTCTTTCCAGGTCTCTAATATCTATTTCACGTTCTGTATTAATACTCTAAGGTTTACAGTGGCTTATGACTAATAATGAAGACCTTCCTGGGACTATTGCTCCCCAATTCCAGACTGAGATTTAAATATCTAATAATTACAGCTGATGTAACAGGTGAGCACTTGATGAGAACAGAGCTCACATCAGCCATCACCAATTCCTTTGTTAAGGCTAAGTTCCCAACCAAAAAAACAAAACAAAACAAAAAACCCTCAAAACTGCATCAGTGGATTCTAAAATAGTTCTTCTTTATGCTCTGTGGATTTCTCTTAGACTCGCTTTATAGGAAAACCTAAAGAGACGATGTTAGCATCAAATGAAATTGCTACATTATGTCCTACGGATTTAGATTATCTGGCTCTGTAGCTTTAGAAAATTTGAATATTTTCTGAAGGAAAGATATTCAAGAGAAAATAACTTTTGATAGGTAAATAATACCAAAACTTTAATCATTCTAGTGTTTCAATTTAAACATAAGTTCAAGGATAATTCTCTCTTTTTTTTTTTTCCACCAAAGAAAAACAGTAATTTTAAATACAAAGCATACAGAAACCCTTTCATCTCTAGTCAGATTTGCAGGATGCATACCTGACTGAAATTTAGTTCAAAGAAAGTAGAAGATTCTTTCTGATACAACTCAAATAAAGCATTCTTGGTACATCTTCTCCCCAGGTACTGATGTAAGTCTGAGAGTGAGAGCATGATAGTGTCTCTGCCTTTAAGAAACAGAAAATTTGCATTAAAAGGCAAAAGCTGCTGGAGAAATGGCAAAGTGGTTAAGAGCATTGACAGCTCTTGCCAAGGACCAGGGTTGAATGCCCAGCATTCACATGGCAGGGCACAAGTCTGTAACTTGAGTTCCTGGTTATCTGGTGCCCTCCTCTGGCTTCTGCTTGCAATGTAAACACATGGGCATATACATATAACCAGACAAAACACTCGTATACTTAAAATTAAAAAGAAATAAATCTTTAACAGACATTAGACAAATCTAGATACAAACTGCATATGTGAAATTGAGTAACTGTAGGTTCTCAATCCAACGAGGTGATACAAGGTAAGTACCACTGATTATCAAAAGCATCCCTAAGATTTCTTTACACTAGGGGTCTTGGAGTCTACTCTAAAAACCAACAGTGTTTTGATTTCACTTAGCCCTGAGACTTTGTTTTCCCTGAGGGTAGAAAAGGCAAAGGCAGAGTTTTATTTTGAAATGGAAAAAAATAACAAAGGAAAAAAAAAAGAAGGATGAAATGAAGAGATATGAAAACAGGGGGTGGAAAACAAGGTTCAGGAAAGAGGGATTTACTAAGGAGATAAGGACTCTTGTTTATCCAAGAGCATTAAGTATAAATGGTCTGGCATGAGGACCCATAATAGTCTGCAGCCTGCAGTGTTTCTAAGGATGGCGATGGAGATGGAATTAGTGAGAGCTGCAGAGGCTACTATGAGGTAAGCCTGGTTATGAAGGGAAGTCCTTGCAGAATGCAGCTGCAAAAAAAGTTCTGCCCAAGACTAGTTCTTAATCTAAAACAAAAATGTCTAAAACAAAAACCTTCTGGGCCACATCCAGGAGGTGGTGCTAAATACTGAGGGCTCTTTTGTGGAAAGTTTTTCTTTGTGTCTATCTCTGACTCCCCACGCTTAGCTCTCCAACATTTTCAATTTATTACGACAGGAAGCTACCCTGGATGCTTTAGCCAACCATATTTTACTGCCATCACTACTCAATAGACCATACAATTTCTGGGGATATCATTAACCTAGCCTTCAATGCATAGAACATGCAGAGAAAGTGAAATAGCAAATGTATTTGTAAGACCTCTATTCCCCTACACTGTAATGGCTTAACACTTTGGCATTAATTCCATTTGTCAAGCTGTAACATAAATACATGCACATCAGACACTTTCCCAGCATTTATTCATAGGCCAGACAGTGAAGACCACTATTTAAATGGGAAATGTGTTCATTTGTTTTTGAAAACAAAGCAGAGCTTCACAATTCATGTCAATCTTCTTAAAGAGGCAGAACAATTTTCACAACAACTCACTGCAGGCTAGATTTAATCTCCTTCTAAGAATTCAGACATCCTGCAGGCAGGTGAGATGGCTCAGCAGGTAAAGGTCCTACCCACCAAGTCTGATACCTTGAGTTCCATCCCTGGAACCTCTATGCCAGAAAGAACTGACTCCTGCCAGCTGTTCTCTGGCCTGTGCATGAACTCTCCAGTGCATGCATATCACACACACACACACACACACACACACACACACACACACACACACACAAACACATATAAGTTAATTAACTGATTGAGTCATTCATTCATTCATTAAAAATAATCCTAAATTCCTAAACAAGATAAATAGGTCATCATAAGACCATGGATAGACTTTGGGAACATGTTTAGTAGGACTATTGGGTATCCTCCTTGGTTTGATTGCGGCTAACCTACTGACAGAGTTGGTGTTAGGATTCTGCTTCAGTCTGCCTACCAATTATGTCATTGTGTACCTGCCACAGGGGCATGGCCCTTGCAGGCCCATATACAAGGACAAACCGCCCATGTGATGCCTCCTCTCCTCCTTCTTTCCTCCCTCTTACTCTTCTCTCTCTCTCTCTCTCTCTCTCTCTCTCTCTCTCTCTCTATCTCTCTCTCTCTCTCTGGTACCCTTTCCTTTTTCCTTCTCCCCCCATGCTCATTTAATAAACTCTGCAACATAATATCTGGTAAAAAAAAAAAGATAAATAGGTCATAATGTCTAGTAATCAAAAGTTTAAAATATAAGCATATGCCTTACAAATGACATGTTTATTTGAGATTGCTGTACAGCTGTGCTGAGAACTTCATCTAATATAAACCCATAGCTTCTAACCTTAGGGAAGCAACATCAATTCTTCCATCCAGCAAAGCTTTTTACATACAATGATATCCACACCTGCATAAACAATCACACCTTGATAGAGATTTCTAGACCTCTCTTTATGTATATTGCCTAGATTGGTCTCTATTTATATTGCAATGCCAGGCCGATGCTCTTCTTTTGAAGAATTTTCTCTGGATTTACAAATGACCTAAAAAACTGGGTTCAAGTCCACGCTCTTAACCAAGTATTTTCCATTTAAAAAGTTATTACGCTTTAAAGAATAATAAGAATGGTTCAGAAAGGTATAGAAATGTTGAAACTCTGTGTCAAGGCATAAGTATTCTGTACACATAAGCATACCCAGGGATGGGGATATAGCTCAGGGGTAAAGTACTTTCCAAGCATTCCTGGGGATGTGAGGATCAAGGAGAAACAAATCAAAATGGAGCAGCATTGGTTTGGTTCGACTGGAACGGAGTCAAGCGGCCATTGTTACTTAGATCTCAGCTGCATCCTGATGTTACTCAGCATCTCAGCTGAAATTGGAACTAGGCTGCACAGTTACCTGTGGATGAGCTTTGACTTTTGGCATACCGCAAGCTCTGTGGTCATCCCCCACAAGAGACCCTTCCCCCAAACTACCAAGAAAAAAAAGTCCTGATTCTCTATTCATAATTTTGAAAGTCATATTCATAAATGAAAGCCAATTCATTTATATTATATCCCAAGAAACATGGGAACTACCATGTAGGTTAGAGATACAAGTGTCCTCTTGCGTGGCTACAAGCCAGAAAATAATCTGATGAGCATCCTTACTTTGGTGCCTGAGTTGCAACAATCAGTCTGTTTTTTTCTCCATTTAATTAAACACTGGTGTTCTAAAGAGATTACACACGGCACAGTATTGTTGTACACCAGAACAACTGAAAAAATAAACTGTCAGAGCTAAAACAATCTAATATATTTAAAGCATTATGCTGTCAACCCTAAATCAAGATTTATTTCTGAAGTTGCAATACAAAATCAATATTGGAACAAGCATCTAAATTGAACCCTGGAAGCTCCCACAAATCTACATTCTGTAAGGAATTTTTATTTAAATGTATGTCTCATATTTATAGCTGATAAAACTCTCATTCTGAAATCCTCACACTCATAACTACATATAGTATTCATGAAGTAAGATGGTCAATTGACTTAGTCTATCAGTGCTGTTGTGACATAACAACTCAAGGCAAAATAATGATAAAATATGTAATCCAATGAACATGATGTTTTTAAATCCTCAGACATCTTCAATCCTAATCCCCATTACGCCGTGTGGGTTTTCTCACAGTAGACCCTGTATTCCCTGCATTGCTGTAGCCTAGGGTGTTATACCTGTAATCTGAACACTCAAGAAGAATGGGGCAGGATTATGGAGCTTTAGATTGTATAAGAAAACCAAAACAAAACAAATAAAAAGCAGGTGTACAGTGTACTGAGATATAGACTTCTGGGTCAAATTTCTGTTTTGAACCAAAGTATACAATGTGAATGTGTGCCCTAAAGCCTGATGCTCACTCTCTTACCCACTGCTTTCAAACTTAGAACAAATCAGAAAGACAGAAAAAAAGCCCTTAGTAAAAGATATTAGAAAATATGTAGCTCTGTATATGCTCATAGGGTATCAAATCTCTTCTTGGTAGCCTGCTATCCTTCCTCTGAGTGCCACCAGGCCTTCCCTCTCAGTCACAGTCATAGGGGAGGGGAGTAAGAGGAAAATGGGAGGGAGGGAGGAATGGGAGGATATAAGGGATGGGATAACAATTGAGATGTAATATGAATAAAGTAATAAAATATATTTTAAAAAAAATGTAACTCAAGTGTAGATATGTACATTCTAAAAGATATGAAACTTAAAGACAGGCATCCAAATAAATTTAACTCTACAGTCACCAGTCCCCTTTCAACGTGCTCATTTTGTAGGTCATGTGTGCTGGTTTGAGAGGAATGTTAAATGTCAACGCAACTGCCTAATACCTTCTGATGGGAAAGCACATCTGAAAACTTATTGTAAAGTACAAGCCATGAACCTTAAAGAATTCAGGGGAAGAGAAGGAATATATTTCTGATACGTAAAAGTACTTCCTGATGGAGAGGTTATTAAACACCACAGTAGGCAGGTAATAGTTCCTAAATGTCTGAGATGGGGTAAATGACCTGCTTACCAAAACCCAGGCTGTGGAGTTTGGGACAGGATAATGTCTCAAATTCCCCTGCAGCCACAGGAGTTCACAATTTTATTACCGAAGGATGCGAAAACATTTTAGCACATGCTGGGCTTCGGCAATTCCGCAAGAGCCCAAATGGACTTTAAGATACAGAGACCTTTTTTAAGCCCTACTCCAAGAACATTTAATATGTGAAATTATTTGAGATGAAAGCATAATACCCAATTGTTACCACTTCCTGAGCGACTCTCTTACTAGCCTAATTATGGCAGGCAAGGTTATCAATAGTAAAACATTTTCAAGAGATTAACTTTGCCCAGTAAGAGTTCCCGTGGCAGCCTCAAAATCCTTTCAAGTGTTCCACACATTCTGCAACCCTGAGTGGGCAGCCACTCATTTTTGTATTTACAGACAAAAATGATATTTGGATAAAGCAAAGGTCAGACTTGAAAAGAACAAAACAAGGCAGAATGACATTCTAAATTTCTAGATTGTAGCCCTTACGTCGGCAGCCACTATGCGATGAGGCAAAAAAGAGAAAAATAAGTTTTGCTGCATTCGCTCCTTGTTAGGTTTCTGAAACTTCATTGTAAAGATAGGTTTAAAGGTGATGAAAAATCCTTCTCAAAAAAGGCATGCTCTCGGCAATTTTTTCTCTAATAGTGTTTGTTCCTTTCAAAGTAGGAATCCATCCTTTTCTACTTAGTTAACTCTATGTTTAGTATTAAGTCCTTTCTGTAGTGGGTACTGGTGGCTTGTAATTATAAATTCTTGTTCTAGAAATATTGATGCTCTGATTGCTGTTATTTGGAAGTGTGACAAAGGGAAAGTTCTCACTCTACAATGTACAATCTGGCTGGTCATCCGAATAAATGGAATGAACTCTAAAACTACAGTTTATAAAAATGAAAGAAAATGTTTCTCCTTTTCTTTCTCTGCCTCTGTAACACACATACACACACACACACACACACACACACACACACACACACACACACACACACACACACACACACCTTTGGAATAACTCCCATCATCTAGATTTAGGAATCCCTGACACTAATGATGAAAATTCCAGATTATAAGCACTAGACACCTAAAGATTTTCATAGTGTTTGCCTTTTCCTCTTTCCCCTTCTCTTCTCCTTCTTTTTCTTCTTTTTCTTCTTTTTCTTTTTCTTCTTCTTCTTCTTCTTCTTCTTCTTCTTCTTCTTCTTCTTCTTCTTCTTCTCTTCTTCTTCTTCTTCTTCTTCTTCTTCTTCTTCTTCTTCTTCTTCTTCTTCTTCTTCTTCTTCTTCTTTTCTTCTTCTTTTCTTCTTCTTCTTCTTCCTGATATAACCATTGTATATCCCATGTACAGCCAAAATCACACTAATTCTTCCCATAGGATAGATATCAAATTTCCCCAAGGAATGTTTACAATTAACTTTTAGATAACAATATGGACTTAATGGCACATGAGTACTGACAATATCAATGCTATGTTGCCTAGTAAGAGAATGGTCAAGAAAAACAACACAGTTATCTGCCTAAATTATATAAATGTGCACAAAACTATTATTAACAAATAGGAAAGAAACAATAGTGATTGTTAAAGTCCTCTTTAACTGATCATATGTCTATAGATCATATTTTTAAATAGACAAGTCTACTACCCATTTAATAACCTTTTCTTTCTCAGCGAACACATCAGCTGGCTGTGGTTCCCTATCTATAGGGGCATCCAACACTTTTGTTCTTGAAGTGTCTGCACCATTATGTATGAGCCTTCCTATGTTGAGGCTAGATTTTACCATGGCCTTACTCACACGGATGTAATGGAAGTGGTCCAATGTAATCATCTTGCCATCATATTGCTGTCCACTCTAGGAAATGGAACTATATTGAAGACTTTCAGATTCTGATAAATTTGTCACCCAGATATAATTACAGCTGGTTAGTCCTTATTAATGAAAGTCTAGGCAGCTGAGCCCATGTACAGTCTCTGTTATTGCCACCATGACAAAAATATCTTTCTATCCTTTGTGCATTTGGAGATCTTTGTGTATATATTCTTTCCCCAAATATCTTTCTCACCAATTTTTCTGTTGTAATTTGTATAACTTTTTGACCATCCAGCCAAATTATTGCCTGCCATATATAGGAAGTCCCTAATTTCTTTCTTTATTTTTTTCCCTGACCCAGTTGTCATTGAGTAGAGAATTGTTCAGTTTCCATGCATGTGTAGGCTTTTTGATATTTCTGTTGTTGAGGTCCAGCTTTAGTCAATGGTGATCTGATAGGATACATGGCATTATTTCAGTATTCATGTATCTGTTGAGGCTTGTTTTGTGACCTACTATATGGTCAAATTTGTAGAAGGCTCCATGAGGTGCAGAGAAGAAGGTATATTCTTTTGGGTTTAGCTTCTGTTTTGTTGACCTATCCTTTAGTGAGAGGGGTTTTTGAAATCTTCCACTATTAATGTGTGGGGATTGATGTGTGATTTAAACTTTATTAATGTTTCTTTCACTAATGTGGGTGATTTTGTATTTGGGGCATAAATACTCAGCCTTGGGATGTCATCTTGGTTGAGTTTTCCCTTAATGAGTATAAAGTGTCCTTCTTCATCTCTTTTGATTAATTTTGGTTGAAAGTCTATTTTACTAGATAATAGAATGGCTACTCCAGCTTGCTTCTTGTGCTCATTTGCTTGGAAGACCTTCTTCCAGCCATTTACTCTCAGGTAATGTCTATCTTCGGGGCTGAGGTGTGTTTATTGTATGCAGGAGAATGTTGGGCCCTATTTATGCATCCATTTTGTTAGTCTGTGTCTCTTTATTGGAGACTTGAGAGCATTGATGTTGAGAGAGATTATTGACTAGTCATGGTTAGGTCCTTTTATTTTGATGTTGGTTGTGGTAGTATGTTTGTGTGCTTGCCTAATTTTTTGTTTTGCTAAAGTGAAGATATCTATTTCCTCTGTTTTTCTGGGTATAGTTAGCCTCCTTGGGTTGGAGTTTTCCTTGTAGTATCCTCTGTGATTATTTGAATGATAAAGGCCCCCTATAGGCTCTGGTATTTAAACACTTGACCACTAGTGGTGGGGTTGTTTGGGAAGGTTTAGAAAATGCAGCCTTTTAGGAAGAATTGCTTCACTGGAAACAGCTATTCAGAGTTTTACAGCCTTGGATTAAGTCCAGTCCAGTCCTCTCTCCCTCTGATCTAAGTTTACAATTGAAGATGTCCTCTGTCTCCTCAGTTCTCCTACTCCTGCTGCTTGTTGCTTAACTCCTTGCCATGATGGACTCTCATCCTTCTGAAACAAGAGCCAAAAGAGACTCTTCCTCCTGTCAGTTGCCTTGGTCATGCTATTTTATCACTGCAACAGAAAAGTAACATAAACATGTCTTCTTCCCCCCCCCCCTCAAATCCAGAAGCCGAGTCACATGGTATAAGGACCAGAGTAACACAGCCAAATGAAGAATGTGCTGCCTTGAAAAGCCAAATAGACCTCAAAATTGCTGTGTTTCTTTCTTGGTAGAACAACAGGTGGTATTTAACACCTTAATCTTTACTTTTGAAAGGATTATATCTATAGGCACAGGCATACAAATTGATTTGTATTTTTCCAAGCTTGAAGATTTCTAAATTTCGTTTGATGTGAAAATGCTTTGCCAACAGCTGCAGAATGGTTGCTACACCTTGCTCACTCATTAAAGTCAGTACAGTATCTATCACAAAGGTAACAGGCATCTGTGGTCATGTAGAAGAGAAAGGCAAACTAGAGGAAAGTAAATTGCTTATGCTGGGCCTTATGCACAGGTATAGAGCAAAGAATTATTTGATAGGTCAAAAACTTCACACCAAATATCAGCCAATATGTTCATCTCTCATGAAAGGAAATCATGTCTGACACAGCAGCTTCATCTGGAACTACCATATGATTAAGCTTATAAAAATCAGCTGTCATCTTTTTTTCATAATCCATTTGTCTTTTACCCAGGCTAAATGGAAGAGGGAAATAAGACATGGTAGATAGCACTACCAGTGAATCTTTCAAGTCTTGATGGAGTCACTAATCTCTATAATTCCTTAAAGAATAGAATATTCTTTTGTTTTATTTCCAGATAGGGACAGCTCTATTGGTTTCCACCAAATGTGGAATGCTATTATGTTACTTGCCCTCCCATCACAGTTTAGTAACTGAACATGGGGATCTGCCAAAGTCTGAGCACATCTCTTCCATTGTGAATTATGAGAATGTTAAAATATAGGATGAGTTCAGGGATCCACTAGACCCACCATGACTTGCTTTTGATATTGATCACCTGATTTCCATCAGCTCTTTATTTTGACCTGAGGACAACTGAAAAAATTTGAGTTCTTTGAGAACCCATGTCAACTTAAAACCAGTTGTAAATAGGCCTTGGAAAGTCTGATTATTTTTGCCCCCAAGTCACAATTATCGCATTAAAAACAGACAAACAAACAAACACAATAACAAAAGCATAGGCCCATTTGAGAAAGAATGAGAGTTAGATTAACAACAAAATGGTTTGCTAATGTAGCAAAGGCTAACTCAAGGGTTCTGGGACACTAAATTGGCTTAAGTGTGGAAATTGGCTGGATCACCTGATGCTCTGATATTGTGATTCAAAATAGTCTTTCATTTCTTTGCCCTGGAACTTCTCTGTGCATGCAAATCAAGGAGGAATTCAGTTGGCCTCCTATTTCTTTACTTCTGGGAACATCATAACAAATTAGCCAGTGCCATAGGTCAACATGAGTCATAGCATTATGATCATTTGCTATGCATCTGCTGTTCATTACAGTAAGTTCACTCACCTTATGTTTGATGACTGAGTGATGTCACATGGCCCTTACCACCCCAGTATCAGACTAGATCTATTGCGTTTAAGTTAGCCAATTGAGCTTCTGCAGATGCAACAGCAACAACTCAAGGAAGGGAGAATTATTCACCTGGTTTATATTTCCATGAGATATCGTTTATCATAGCAAGGAAAACAAAAATAGGGCCGTAGGAGCAGGGAGTGGCAGAGAACTTATGAATGCTTGCACTCAACTTGCTTATTCTTATTAACTGACTCTAGATGATGCAGGTACCTCCCACATTTATGATATATCTCTGTACATCAGTGAATTTTAGATACTTTCTCACAGAAGTATCTAAGCATGCACAGAAGCTGGTTTCTTTAGTTGATTCCAGGTTCAGTCAAGTTGGCAACCAAGTATAACCATCATGTTCATCATCAACTTGAAGCCAAGTAATGCCAGGTATCTCTAGCCCGTACAAAGCAGTCTATGTTTTAGTCAGTATTTCAGGCAACCAATTAAAGAAACTGTAGTGGTTTTAACATAAAGGCTCTCATAAACTCATATATTTGAATGCTTAGTCATCAAAAAGTGGCACTATTTAAAAAGAAATTGGAGGTATGGGTTTGTTGGAGAAAGTGTGTCACTGGAGGTGGCCTTTGAAATTTAAAAAAAAAAGCTCAAGCTAGTTCCTGGTTATCTGAATAAGATGTAGAACTCTCAGCTCCTCCTCCAGCACCATTTCTGCCTTTGTGCCACCAGGTTCCCTGCCATGATGACAGCGAACTGTAAGCTAGCCCCAATTAAACGCTTTTCTTGATATGAATTACCTTGCTCATAATATCTCTTCACAGCAACAGAACAGTGGCCAAGAAATAAACTCTTAGGAGCTCTTCTGTAACTATGTGAGATTCAATATGAAACCTAGAATCTCTGGTTGTGTGCAAAATTAAGTCGGTGTTAGTTTTCTTTTCCTACCACCTTTTGATAATACATTTAAGATTAATCTCTGCTACATCACATCTCTGCTTATACTCCTCTGACCCTATTAGTGGTACTCTGCCATGCATGCAGATAGAAGCCTAGCATAATTGTCCTCTGAGAGGCTTCACCCAGCAGCCAATGGATAGATATGCAGAAACCCACAGCCAAACATTAGGTGGAACTTAGGGAAATCTTGTGGGAGAGGGAAGATGGATTGAAGGAGCCAGGTAAAGGACGCCACAAGAAAACTTACAGAATCAACAAACCCGGGCCCAGAGAGACTTAACCACCAAACAAAAAGCATGCTTTGGATGTTACTAGGTCCCCTACACATAATGTAACAAAGTGCCGGTTGGTCTTCATGTGGGACTCTGTGGCCTGCCTTTGGGTCTCTTTCCCCTAACTGGGCCTCCTTGTCTAGCCTCAATAGGAGAAGAACCACCTCGTCCTATTCCAACTTGATATGCCTATGGGAAGGGAGATTGATATTCATGAGAGGCCTCCCATCTCAGAGGAGAAAGAAATGGGGATATGTGAACAGGAGATGGGAGAGGGAGAGACTAGGAGGAGAGGATGAAGAAGAAGCAGTGATCAGGATAAGAAAGAAAGAGAGAAAGAAAGAAAAAAGAAAGGAAAGAAGGAAGGAAAAGAAAGGAATGAGAAAACTTAACATTTTAGAAAGGTTATTGTGGTACCTAAAGACTCACACTGTGTGTCTCACTTCTAGGGGCCTGGAGAAATTGTAATCTGTTCAGAGGTCTAGAGCAAAGAAGAGTGGTAGAGGTGAATCCTGAGGAACATTCGCATTGTCTTACTTGGTGTTTTCTTTAGGGAATGTCACTGTCACTGCTATTTCCTTAGACAATGAAGAGTTAATTCATCTCAAGCAAAACAGATAGGGCAATATTGTAAATGTGTGGGGACAGTAAGGGTAAGGAGAGTGATTCCTTAGACAAAAGACTGCCGTGTGATTTTATTGTAGATGCTCATAATCTCATCTGAGCCTCCCAATACATCTCACTCTCAGGTTGGAGGATCCCACTCTTTCCTAATCAAACTGCAGATAGCCTTTGAGGCTGAAGTTTAAGCTTGGGTTATAAGTCAGCCATTCACATAATGAGCGTTCATGTTTGGTTTTTAGTAACATAAGCTCTGTGACTCCATGAACATAAATCCTTTCTCAGGGCATACTTAGAAAAATTTAAAGACTTAAGCATATATGGATCTTGAAAATCCCGTCTTGGAGCTCTTGCTTGTCTTTGTAACTGTGTTAAGTGATGTTAGAAGCAAGCGACCTGTATCATATTCCTTAGTTTTCCAGAAATGTTCGAGTGTTACACACAGTCACTACACCCTTTGTCCTTATAAGTGGTGAGTCACAGTGTCTAATGTATTTATCATATAAAATTTTTAAAAACACTTTACTACAATACATTATTAGAGATTTTATTAATAACAGGAGAATCTTTAGAAACTTTAGGTATAGGCAGGCAAAGTAGACAGCAAGCTCCAGAAACCACCAAACCATTAGAGAAAATTATCATTGCAAGTCTGTTTCTTAAGAAACACTTATGGTACCAAAATTTTGTGTTAACAGGATTCTCCTTAATAGTGTGTGTGTGTGTGTGTGTGTGTGGTGTGTGTGTGTGTGTGTGTGGTGTGTGTGTGTGTGTGTGTGTGTGTGTGGTGTGTGTGTGGTGTGTGTGTGTATTGTGTGTGTGTGTGGGTGTGTGTGTGTGTATCTTGTGTGTGTGTGTGTGTGTGGTGTGTGTGTGTGTATCTTGTGTGTGTGTGTGTGTGTGTGATGTGTGTGTGTGTGTGGTGTGTGTGTGTGTATCTTGTGTGTGTGTGTGTGGTGTGTGTGCGTGTGTGTGTGTGTATCTTGTGTGTGTGTGTGGTGTGTGTGTGTGGTGTGTGGTGTGTGTGGTATTTGTGTGTGTGTGGTGTGTGTGTGTGTGTGTGTGGTGTGTGTGTGTGGTGTGTGTGTGTGTGTGTGGTGTGTGTGTGTGTGTGTGTATCTTGTGTGTGTGTGTGTGAGTGATGTGTGTGTGTGATGTGTGTGTGTGTATCTTGTGTGTGTGTGTGTGTGTGTGATGTGTGTGTGTGTGTATCTTGTGTGTGTGTGTGTGTGGTGTGTGTGTGTGTGTGTGTATCTTGTGTGTGTGTGTGTGGTGTGTGTGTGGTGTGTGTGTGGTGTGTGTGTGTATCTTGTGTGTGTGTGTATCTTGTGTGTGTGTGTGTGTGTGTGGTGTGTGTGTGTGTGTCTTGTGTGTGTGTGTGTATCTTGTGTGTGTGTGTGTGTGTGTGGTGTGTGTGTGATGTGTGTGTGTGTATCTTGTGTGTGTGGTGTGTGTGTGTGTATCTTGTGTGTGTGTGTGTGTGTGTGTGGTGTGTGTGTGTGTGTGTCTTGTGTGTGTGTGTGTGTGTGTGTGTGTGTGTGTATACAGGTATATTTGTATGAGTATGTAGAAGCCAAAGGATATTTTTGGTTGTCCTATAATATCACTCTGCCTTATTCTCTTGAGCCAGGTCTCTCATTAAACATGGATCTCAGCCAGTAGCCCTAGATAGCTCAGTCTCTGCTTTCTATACTGCTGGAATAATATATGGACACATGGTCAGATTTTTAAGTGGTGCTAGGGATTTGAACTCAAGACTGTATGCTTGGATAACAAATACTCCTGCATGAAGAGCCACCTCCTCAGTCTTAGGTAGTGTTCTCTACAGGGAAAATATACACTAGACGTAATATATGTCAGAGATGTTATAATATAATATGTAGACATTATTAAAGGGAGATTTATAAGATTGGCTTACATCATAAGAGCTGGGCAGTTCCATAGTACCTATCTGCATGCTGCAAAAGCCAAATCTCTAAATCTGGTAGCTGCTCCACTTAGGAAGTTCAGTTCCTCAGCAGTCTTTTTTTTTTTTTTTTAACACATTTTTATTGAAAAATAAAATAATTCATATTACATCTCATTTTCTATCCCATCTCATGCATCCTCCCATTCCTCCCTCCCTCCCACTTTCACCCCAATCCCCCTTCCCTATGACTGTGACCAAGGGGGACCTCCTCCCCCTGAATATGGTGCTAGGGTATCAAGACTCTTCTTGGTAGTCCGCTATCCTTCCTCCGAGTGCCATTGGGCCTCCCCCACAAAGGGACATGGCCAAATATGGGGCACCAGAGATCCTGTGAAAAGTCAGTCCCCAGTCTCCACTTAACTGTGGAGAATGTCTGTCCCATGGTTAGATCTGGGTAGGGGTTTGATGATGACTGCAAGTTTTGTCCTTGGTTGGTGCCTTTGATCAAGCAGAACCCCTGGGCTCAGATCCACCCATCATAATGTTCCTCTTGTAGGTTTCTAGGACCCTCTGGATCCAGCTACTTCCCTATCCTCAGCAGTCTTGATCTAATGGTGAAGGCTTAAAGGATCCCTGCAGAGATGCTTCTTATGAGTGTCAATGGGATGCTAAAGAGGCTGGAGTCTTTTGTTACTGCAGAACCAAAGCTGTGCCACTAGATGCACTTTCTCAGGAAGTCCCAAGCTACTTTTTACTGTCTCAGCACCAGGCTCTGAGAGCTAAGATATTCATAGCAGGCACTGCCCTTACACACTGTGGTTGAAGATGGTTAGCGATTCTCTTCTCTGACACAATACTTGATATAAAAATCTTGGAGGAGGAGAGACTGATTTTTGCCTGTTGGTTCTAAAAGGTCAGATTTCCTTGTATGTGAGTCGTGATGGGGCAGAAAGAAGTTCATGTCAGAAAAGCATGGAGGAGAAAAGCTGTTCATCTGATCCTGACCAGGAAGCAGAGAGAAAGTTCCACCTGGGCCTCTAGAGCATTGAATGGTCCTGGCTACATTCAGGGTGGGATTAATGCTCTAATCACCAGAAGCCATGAAAGACAGAATAGGGATGTGCTTTTCTTATATTTTAGGCATCTTTAAATCCCATCAAGTTGAAAGTTGAGAATAACAGTTACAATAATTAGATGATGTAAAACGTGCAGCTTATTTTCAAAACTCTGATTGTTTGAAAGGTGACAGAACATTTTTGCTGAATCTAGAAGAGAGGGCTAACACAGAAATTAAAAAAAAAATAAGTATAAAGAAAGCAGGTTTAAGTGAAATTAGCATGGCGACAGCGAAACTGAAGGGGAATCCAATGGGTTGTCACGGGGACGATGAAGTAAGCCAACAATTAAATGACATAACAAACTTGACCTGTGAGAATACCACTCCCCTGATATGTGGAGAACAGATGTGAAGGGATGATAGATGAAGCAAGAAGGGTTCTGAGCAGGGAGGGCAGTAGTTCATGTTAGCACAAATAAAGCATAATACATGAGAAACAGTTGATGAAGTTCCAGATGCTCCACAGAAGGCCAAGTGGGAGATGTTGTTACTGTCTGCGTACACTAATAGGTAAGAGTTGGTTTGAATACGGAGTGTGCAAATGGTTACTATGTGTTAATCACTGTTACATTCAGACTTAATCTGCATTAAGTTCTCAGGGTGAAGTGGAAAGTATGAATGATATATCTCAGGTCAAACTGTTGTATTAAGCTGTCTTTTCATATATAAGACACACTTATATGTACAAAATACTTTTTAAAATTTTACTAGTTTTAAAGGCCTTCTCTCTTTAATTTAATCATATCCTTTATTAATGCCTCCAAAAGATAATCACTGCCATGAACTTACCCTGTGTTTTTAAATGATGCAATTGGTCTCTCCTCTCCTCTCCCCTCCCCTCCCCTCCCCTCCTCTCCTCTCCCCTCCTCTCCTCTCCTCTTCTGTCCTGTCCTGTCCTGTCCTCTCCTCTCCTCTCCCCTCCCCTCCCCTCCCCTCCTCTCCCCTCCCCTCCCCTCCCCTCGTCTCCTCTCCTCTTCTGTCCTGTCCTCTTCTTTCCTCTTCCTTCCTCTCCTCTTCTCTCTTCTCTTCTTGTACCCTCCCCTCCCTTCTTCTCTTTTCAGCTTTTTCCTTCTTCCTCTCTCCATTTCTTCTCTCTTTCTTTTGAACTCAGCTCCCCTCTGATTCACCCTATAGTCTCCCACTCTCATACAGGTTTCCACTGGGCAGTCCAAGTTGTCTTGACCTTGCCTGCCTCTCCCCATCCTCTAAAGTACTTGCATTGTAGATATGTATATTACAATGGCCAGTTTGACCTATTCATTTGCATATAAAAAGTTCATATCATGGATTTAGCTGTGATTTAAAAATTTTTAGATATTTTTCAATCATTCCCCATGTTGGAATAGAAAGCTTTGCATTTTATCATTTATATTGCTTTGCTTCTGTTTGAGATAATGTCTTACCATGTAGCACTGGCTTATCTGGAATTTTCCATGTGACACAGACTGGCTTTCCGCTTAAAAGTTCCAAGTGCTAGGATTAGAAGCACTTGTTGACATGCCACACCAGATATTATATACTTTTTTCTTTTATTTTATTTTTGAGATAAGGTCTAATGTACACCAGGCTAGACTCAAATATGCTATATAGCTCAGGATGACTTGCAGTTGCTTTGACTTTTAAAAATATGTATATATTATTTATTTATTTTGTACATGGATGTGTGGTATATATATATGCTATGTGTGTGTAAAAGTCTTAGTGTGGGCATTTGAGTAATGATGATGGTGTGTGTGTGTGTGTGTGTGTGTGTGTGTGTGTGGTGCATAGGCCAGATATTAATGAGTTGCCTTTCTCAGTTAGTACTCACATTGTTTTATGGGAAAAAGGTCTCTCAATAGCCTAGGATGCTCTGATTCAACTAGACTGGCTGGGCAAGAAGCTCCCAACATTTGCCAGTCTCTCCCAGTGCTGGGGGTGTAGATACACATCTTTACAGGATTGCTGTAAATGTGAGCTCCCCGTGCTTTATTGCAGCACTTTATTGAGTTAGCTATGTTCTCAGCTCCTAACTGTGAACTTCTGATCCTCTTACTTCCATCTCCTGAACCAACTGGCATTATAAGGAGATAGCACACTATATGGAGAACAAACTCAGTATAATTAATGCTAACCCAACACCAACCACTAATGCCATATATTGCAGGGACAAAATTAATGCCCTATCCCATATATAATTTATATTCTACAATTAATGATGGCCTGTACGGGAACTTGTCCTCTAGTTGCCCTGCGTTGTGGGAATGACACCTGCCAACGCTCTCCAGAAACTGCACTGGAACAATTAGATATAATTAATGCCCAATGATCCTCTGAGATAAAAACAACTTCCCTTGGAGATTCAGCCTCCTGGACTGAACCTGCCTAAAGGACTACATTCCTGAGACTCACGACCCACACTTATGGTTTTTTCCTTACTTCTCTGTGACCCTCACCCCGAATTAGTTTTTCCTTATAAACCCATCACCCTTGAAGTTCCAATATCACTCTCCTATCCTGCTCTGGAAGTATTGTGATCCAAAGCTCTGAGCCCATAATACAGGACCCTGTGTGTTTTGCATCGGTATTGAGTTCTAGTGGTCTTTTATGGGGGCGTCTCGTGATCTTGGCATAACATTGTATGTGCGTCTTTGAATGTCTGTGGATCTGTGTATATCTGTGTATGTTTGTGTATGTTTGTGTATGTCTCTGTGTCTGTGTATGTCTGGGTGTGTATCTATGCTGAGTATGGAAACATACTTACCTATGCCAGTGTATCCAACACCGAAAAACCATGTCCAGTGACTAAATGGGTAGTAATTTCCAACTAGCAGATGACAAAAGAAATAGAACTTATACAGGGAAGAGAATGTTTCAATGCTAAGCCTAAGTGGTATATGTCAATTCCAATCACATTTCATTTGCCAGAACTCAGACAAATGGCCCCACCTTCACTGAGCACTAGCTAACAATCACACTCAAGTTGCCTAGGCGTGCATAGAATCTTCCATAGCTGGTTTAATGCTATTGAATAAAAGTCTAATTGTTCTAGTCATTGTAATTTGACATAATTGGCCATGGGGTTACATCATTGTAGCATTACAGTAAATTAGGTAATATTCTATCAAATTGAAAACACTCTTGCTATGACTTTGAAAGAGAAATGTCACCCCTATTCCACTCTCTACCACAGTACTCAATTTATCAGATCCATCCAGAGAAACTAAATTCTTCAAATTGCCATAAAATCTGTGGCAATAATTATGATGATGATAACAGTAACTATAATGGCATTTATTATGTTCTAAGTCAGTACCTGATACTATGCCGAGCACTTCATGTATCTCTCCTACTGCAATTTAGACAGTAATCCAGCAAAGAGATAATATTGGTATCCCCACTTCAAAGATGAGCCACAAAGACCAAGAATGAGATCATGGTCTTATGTTTGAGACACACCAGTCGTGAGTCTCAGTCTATGTCATTGAAAAAGTTAATGCCTTGTCTTCTATTCTGTGCTGTTCCAAACTAAGTCATAGGATTTAGTCCTACAGAAACACCCATGATCTGAAGTGTTTTATCAATATGCTTTCTCCTATTTAATAATAATAAAAAATGAGTTTAAGTCATTTAAAGCCACTAAACAGTTTCAGTGTTGGGGAATCTTTTTAAAATAAAAAGCTTGAATATTGCTGTGCGTGGTCAAATTGCTAAAATTCATAAGTGGCACAAATAATTTGACAATAGCAATCCTGTTGTGTTTAATGGACGGTCAGTGCTAGAAATCTGCCTCAACAATTGTCCTCCCTGGTAAAGCTGCCAAGCTGAAACAATAAAGGGTTTTAGCTGCAAAGTGAGGTTTTCTGGAATTACAATATTCCTTCTGACCTCTGTGATGACTAAATGCTATTTAATTTCTTCCTTTTATTCACAACAATGAAAAAAAATGGAAGCATGCAGGGGCAGAAGTAGCATTTCCTTTCAAAGCCCTAGGGAGACATTAATCCTCCCTAGGGTGGGAATGCTTTCAGTTTGGTGTGGGAAGGGCTTATTTACTGTCATGCTATAGGTGTCCTCTTCTTCACCGGTATCACAAGAGCTATGATGTAACACCAGAGTCAATCATTTCAAATTATAGTGCCTGGAACAATTAGACTCCTGATTCCATAGTAGTGAACTGAAAAATTGAAAGGAGGCTGAAATGGAACTAGTTTATAGCTGGCTGAAGGTAGCTATACAGGGGCAGCATGACAGCTGCCTTTCTCAAGAGCTGGAGCTTTTAGGTACTGTTACTGCTAATTACTTTAGGTGAGGAACACTATAGCTGTCAAACTTCACAATCAACTCTGGCTTTGAACTAGCTCAAACAGAAATGCTGGAGGTGTCTGGGAAGTGTTTCTTTCACTTTCCATTTCATAAAGTGCTAAACGCAGGAATGTAGTCAGAGCCATTGTGTTCAGTCCCCTCTCCTGGCTGATTCAATAGCATTTGATCTGATGGGAAAGTTTTTTTTTTTTTTCTTTTTAACTTCCCTGCTATACATAGCCCCAGCATGATCAGTGGTGAAATGCATCTCCAATTGGTTCTACTCTACATCTCATTTGCCTAAAGAGTTTATAGAATGAGATCACAAGCAGGAAAATCTACAAATGAGCTTCTGACTAGGAAGAAATGTCACCCAGAGATGCTGATTCTAAAAAGTTATCCCTGAAGCTGACTCTTCATTAAGGGTTTCAAACTTTGGACTTGTATCACCTAGCAGAGTAGGTAGCCACAGCCAAACCAAAGAAGAAAATCCAGTGCCTGAATTATTTTATGGTAGCATTTACTGGTGCTCCCTTTACTCACTTCTTAGGTGCATCCTAGCTACACATGACCTCATTATTTCAAACTCAGTAATAAGTTCGTTTTGATTTCTTCATTTACACAGAGCTCACCATGGATAGATTAGCCATGCCTTAATGCCCTCCTAGGAAGTGTTTTCAGAAAAGAAAAGTGTAAAGTGATGAATTACCCTGGAATTTCTAAGTAAGCCACAGCACGAGGGTGGCTTACGAGATCATCCCAACACCTATAAAGCCAGTGCAATGTAAGGAGATACCTTTCTTTTCCTGTGGGTAAAATAAGCTCATGCATTCAATCAAATTGAAAGCCCAAGGCACTGGGACTGGAAGTCTTACCTAGACTGGCATTTTCCCTTAAAAGTGGAATATGTGAAATAGTTCTAAGAGATCACAAACACTGAAGCAGCTTGCTAAACAAGCAAATACAGGAACTTAAACAAATTCCTGGGTCTTTGCCAACTAGAAGAGAAATACCGCTGGTGCCTTTAGACAAGTGCTCCCAAATATTGTGTGACTAACAGTGGTTATAAGTTCAGTCTATCTGGGTCTTTATACTTATTACCACCAATTATTATGGGGGAAAATTGGAGTGGCTTCATTTTCCTCATCTGATGCATGGGTGGCAATAGAACTAACCTCACCCTTTGCTATGAAAATTAATTGATGAATAATTGTCAAAGACATGAAACATTGCTTAACCCTTTAAAGACACCTGCTAATTAACACCTAAAAATGACTGATTGGTAAATGCCCCAGGTTCAGATAATCATTGTAAATGATGACTGTTGGTGAGATGTAATAGGAAATATATTTGGTCACTATATCTGGCTACTATGCAAAGATACAATAATATGCTTCTCAATATTTCCTTCTTGATAAGAAATAGTTCACAAAGAACAGCTTTCCTATTACCATAGTGATTTAGGGTGGGATTCTTAAGTGATTACAGGACCAGGCCATCTCCAGAAAAAAAAAATTGTGTTAGAATTTTCAGCTGCACTATAAGGAGGCAGTAAGATTAAAAGTTATAATGTAATTATAGTTAAATTATATTAGATAGTCCTATTAGCACTGATAAACTGATTGCCAAACCTCTGGCCTGCAGAACACTGGAAAGTCCTGGGAAGGCTTAGGTGCTACCCAGAGAAGACCAGAAGGACCCTTATACCTTCTATACCCATCCTTCCTCTCCTGCCCAGTGCTTCTTTTCACTTAGGTGTTCATCTGTATATTTTGTAACGTCCTACCTAATAAACAAGGGAATACGCTTTCTGTGTCCTGAGATTAACTCAAGCAAACTAACCAAATTCATATATGGAAGGAAAAGGTCATGGAACCCAATTGTGCACCCAGTCAGAGTATAGATGATAACTTTCTGTTTGTTGGGGAACTGAGTGCTCAAGTCATGTGATATAATACTATCTCTGGGTAGATGGCACCAGAATACAATTAAATTATATATCACCAAGGTAAGTTGGCATGAAAAACTGATGGGTGTATGAAGAAAACCATTCATACATTTGGTCAAAATATTCTGTGTTGAACACGATGAAATAGCAAGAAGTCAAACACAATCAGCTTATTTTCCCATAGTGTAAACACGTGGCACTAATTTGATCAGTGTATTACTTATAAAAAGCACTGGGTGCCATATGTCTAGGTATTCCATTTTCACAGAGTACATTGAGAGAGGAGAACAGCATGGGATTGAGACAGGGGTGTCATCTGGGTCTAGAAATTGATTTGTCTGTGAATACATTGATTTAGAAGAGATATTAAGAAGAAATTTTTGGATTGAGAGGAATTTTTGAAAAGGTACAGTATAAATAGGATTTTTAAAATGCTCCAATATCTGAAAACACTAGCTCCATAGTGGGCCTAAGAGGGCGAGGTTGTTGAAGACATGGGCATCAAACATACGCTACCATGACCAATCATGGCTACAATGATATGTGAGTTCTTAGTGGAAACCCTTACACAATGCAATGAAAAGAGAGTAGTTTGATTTTCTTTGAAGAGTTTCCTCATAGCAGGAGATAAAAGCAGATATCTGTTTTCTTTGATGTTTTTATCCTAATTTTTTGTATTTGATTTTCCTATCAGCATTATAGAAAATATCTTTTTTCTGTAATTCTTTTCAGAGAAAGAATGATGAAATGGTATGTCCCGTGTACATATCTCAGAACTAAGAACAGATTTCTTATGGTGGGACTATGAGCTTTGCATTTTCCTGACTAAGTTTTAATCCATTATGCAAAATAATGCATCCATCTTAAACCAAATGTCTGCACTTCAGTGCTTTGCTTGTTGGTTGCATCTTAGAAGGGTAAAAGGAGGAGTGTTAAACCTCAGATAAGCAAGCACACATCTATGAACCATGATGATATCATTCAATGTCGTGTTTACACCTAGTTAGAAATAAGTGAACATCTGTGGATTAAAAAATAGAACTGTAATAGTGGCCAGCAGGGAATAAAACACTGTATTGAGCTTTGTTATGTAGATGGAAATGTGCTTTGTAGAAAATGCTTTATTTGCAAATAAAACAACTAATTGCCAGCCCTAGAAATACATTCACTGAGGAGATTCTGAAATAATTTTGAGAAAGGATTTCTTTCAATGTGGTATTAGCTAATGCTGCTATCTTTCCCCAAATCTGTATTTGTACTTCTGTATACTTTTTTTTCTATTGGGAATAAGACCCACATATCTTTCAATCAACTAATCAACCAATCCATCCATCTACCCATCCATCCATCCATTAATTAATCCTGCTAAACAACAAACAATGATGTGTTGGCAACACAGGCAACACAGACTTTTCCTTAATTACTTCTTATATGTCTTTGATATGTTTCATTCATCTATCCATCCTTCCATCCCTTCCTTCCTTTCTTCCTTCACCCACTCACTTATTTATTCAAAACGAAAGAAGCTGGTATGTCTGATATAAGGCCTAACACATATACATTTTAATGGCATATTGAAAGCCATCTTAATCATATAAGATACTGTTATATTTTCAATTTTACTTTATCTCCCTCCCTCACCCCTGAAACTGATGTCAATCATTTGTATTTTCCCAAATTCTAAACCCCAAATCTTTTTCAGGACTTATCTCTCTGCAGGGCTCTGTGACCTTACAATCGAATGGGCCTGTTCTTTTAATTTATTTAAAGGAAATTTTATTATCAATTTATGTATACACGTCTGTGTATACATATGTGTAGGTATTCATGAAGGACAGAAGTTGCTCAGAACCCTAGAGGCTGAAGTTAAAGGTAGTTGTGAGCCTCCCAAAAAGGGTACCAAGAACTGAACTCGAGTCCTCCGGCTCTTAATGGACCTGTTCTTGAGACTACACTTGGCAATCTCTGCAGCCCTAAGCATGTATGATACTTCTTCCAGATTTCTAAATATTCCTAGCTCACAGGAGCATTATTTCAGAGCCTCCATTATTACATCCCTTTGTTTCCTGTTCACACTGTGGCCATTCTTTTTTCTTACTCCCCTCATATTGTTACTCTGATTCCTGTGTGTATCCCCAACAGATGCGTTTCCTCTTCTCCTTCTCCTAGGGGACAGCACTTCCTTGTCTTAGTCCTGTAATCTATGTGTTACAAATTAACAACACCAGCAACAAACCAACCAAACAAAACCACTCTGAACAATAAAGATCACTGTCTTAGTTAGGATTTCTATTGCTGCAATTAAACACTATCACCAAAAAGCAAGTCTGGGAGGCAAGCGTTGATTTGGCTTACATTTCCATATTGCTGTTCATCATCAAAGGAAATCAGGATAGAAATACAAATAAGGCAGGGGCCTGGAGACAGGAGGTGACTCAGAGGCCATGCATGGAGGGGTGCTGCTTACTGCCTTGCTCCTTATAGTTTACTCAGCCTGTTTATAGAACCTCAAACCACAGGCTCAGTGATAGCACCATGCACAATGGACTAAGCCTTCCCAAGTCAATCACTAATTAAGAAAATACTTTCCAGGCTTGCCTACAGCCCAATCTTAAAGAGGCATTTTCTTAATTGAGGTTCCCTCCTCTCCGATGTCTTTAGCTTGCGTCAAGTTGAAATAAAGCTATTGAGCACATGTATTTAGACTTGGTTCAATAAAACTAGATGACAACACCATGTTTTCCGCAATGGGAGGAAGGATGTGGCAGTGTAGTGAATTTGTAAAAATCTTTGCCTTCTTTCTGCCTGCCTGGATGTGTGGAGAAGTAAAGATTAGGTGATCCAGGGCAGCCTGCTTGGAGACAAGTCAGTTCTTTTAGGACGAGATTAGCATGAGTGGGACTAATACTGAATATTTATTTCATTCACTGATTTATCAATTTCAATCATTGTTTCAAAGTTGAGTACCTATTGAGCATTGGGATTTATAGTTTTTTGTGAGGATAAGTAATTGATCACATGGTTTCTGGAATGGGTGGTGCCACGTATCTGTAAATTTTAAGGAGTGACGTCAGACACCAGTGATAATGTAGACTACGTAGCAAAACTTTCTCAAAATAAAGAATATTTCTGTCCATAGGTGCTTTATATTTTTTTGTATAAAGAAAACAGTAAACATTAGTGGCCTAATGATTTTAAGTAGAATAAAATAAATGCCTCAAACAACAGTTGTTGGGAAAGATAGTCTGAAAGGAGAAAGCCTCAGTGGAGGGAGAACGTCGCAGAGAAACAGGCAATGCCTGAGGAGGATGACCCGAAGAAGGCGAGATGAATGGGAGGAGATGTGCTCAGAGTAAAGCATAGCTATGGTCAAATAAAGGACCTTGTAAATGGCTTAGACTTTGTTTTCCAGCTTCTCCATGGAAGTCGTTGCAAGGATTTAGAAAACAGAAGCCCACCATCTAATCTATAGACAAACAGAAGGTTCCAGCTGTGTTATGAAAGGGGATCACTAGGAAAGAGGGAAGAAATAACAATATGAAAGAAGATATTATTAATATGTAGAACAGTGGTTACTATGGCTTGTATCATAAATATTTTCAAAAGACCTATGTGCTAAAAGACTGGTCTATGGTGTAACTGGTAAAAGATGGAACTTATGAGGTTAGGCCTAATGATAAAATATCACTCAAGAGGTATTAAATTCTGAAGGGAATAGAGTAGGGTCCTCAATTTTCTTTTTGCTTCTGACCACAATGTGATGAACAGCTTTGCACTCCAAAGTGTTCTCTGCCATAATGGTCTACTTCAGGTCCCGAACATTAAATTCAACCAACCATGGGATGAAAGCACTGAAACAATAAGGCCAAATAAATCTACCATCCTTTTAAATTGATTGTCTTGGGTATTTTGTCATAGGAAGTGAATGCTTGACACTGGGATCAATTTCAAATGAATTATACATGAGAAGGAATGCAAACTCAGAAAGCTACAGTCCAAGTACCCAGTTCTGTGACACTCTGTAAAACCAAACTTAGAGAAGTTGAGGGCAGGTAGCGCTTACCAAGGTAAGGACAAGGTGGAGAGGTCACTTCAATGAAATATTTTGGACTGCTGAACAATTGTATATCTGCACTATGGTAGCACTTATGTGACTCTGTACAGTTATCAAAAATCACGGAATTATATGCCAGAAAAGTGAATTATTTTTCTTATATAAATCTTATATTTCCTGATATAAATTTTAATAGGTGATCATAGAGGCTAAAGAACGGTGTTGGGGATCAATAGTTAGCCTTTGCAAGGGTGCTGTATACAAAGGCATGATCTTTGCTATCTTGTGATTAGTTTTTGGTAGAAACGAACACATTCAATAGGAAGAACATTTATCACACACACACACACACACACACACACACACACACACACACACACACCTTACTTAAAGCTTTAAATGGTATTTATTGTGCTTCAGTCTATTTGAATTACCATCCCAGTGCACGTAAGACAGACTCTATTTGCTCAGGATCCTTCAGAGGAGCTACTATGTGATGTTCTTTATTATTATCTTGAAGTGGTCTTTGATAACTTCTCTGGTGTCTTTCATCCTGAGATACTCAGATCTCAACTCATTTGTTTACTGCCCCAAATCTAAAGCAAACCCCATAGGAAGTTCTTCCCTCATCCACTGGGAAATGATGCTTCAAGACCGCAACCTGTGTACTGAAGTCTGAAGTTCAATATTACCTCATCTCCCAATACTAATGAAAACATTTTCCATAATATAGACATTTTTTCTTTATTTATGGCAGCTGCCTTTACGTGATGGCTTGTGAGATTAAAAATTAATCAATCTGATATCTCTGACTCCTCATAAGTTTTCTGAAAGGGTACATAATCTGCAGATAGAGATTTGTATGTGGTAGTTGAGAAATACCATTGGTTATGGACAGAGGGATATATGGAGAAACGTTTAGCATTCTTAAACAAGTTAAAAACCCTCAGCTATATAGACAGATTCAATTGCAAGATCTCAGACCTATATGTATGGATTTGCGGGGTTGTTAACACAATAGTGATATTCAAATAAATGAGAACAGTTGAATGTGTAGAACCAAAAAAGGTGGCACTTCATGTTAAGCTTTAAAGAACTCACAAAAGAAAGCTTAGAAGGTGGAGCTATAGGTGAGACAGAAAGAAAGCTGCCACCAATACCTGTGCTAAAGAGGGACAAGTTTTATGGTTGATGGTAGTGTCCGCAGTGTGATATGTGATCTTACTATGGATGTCATTACCCTTGGTGACATAGGACATTTTGACTTTTGCTTTTTCTATTGAATATAGTATTTATTGGTGATACAGCATTCTACTTTAATGGTTCTTTGATTTTGTCTTCTTCATGTAGTTTTTAACCACAGCCTTACTTTAAAATTGGTTCCTTTTTTAGAAAAAAATTTCCCAAAATACAGATAGCTTTATCAGTCTTTAAGGCTAATACACAATTGAAACCAAACCTAATTTCCAACCTTATCTTACAATTTCCTCCTTACATACTTTATGGCTCACCATATCAGTCTTACCCCGCTTTCAAGTTCTTTCTCTATAATTCTTTTACTACATTATCCATGCAATTTCCTTCACATGATTTCACCCAGGCAGCTCCCTTCTTTCTACTTTATCTCCCAACTTTCACTTTCACGTGTCTGTTAGACTAGTAGTTCTCCAGTGAGAGTCTCCAGCCTCTGCAGGGTTCTCAGCCTCTGCAAATAATGATTTGCTGATTACTCTGGGTCTAATGTCCCAACATTAGCAGGCAAGTTAGTGCAAGAGAAGCTAGAAGGTATCAATATCCCAAAAGAAAACACGTACCAAAATTCTCTAAAAGAAGAACATTAGCATTTCATGTAGAGTCAGCTAGGAGTAACTAAGTATTATAACTAAGAAATATAAGCATGATGGGGTGCTGTACAGTCAATAACCTAGAGAATTGATATGTTACAGGGTTAGTAATTGACAAGTTAACCTATATCATGGTCAAACTGCTAAACATCCCTTAATCTACTGTTTTTATTTGTCAGGTAGGAATCGTGTTGCCTTCTCTCCTTATGTCAAAGGTGGATGGTGCAGATTAGCTTTGGGTTTTCAGTCATGTAACAAATATTTACCATGGTACCATGTATCATGTCCAGAACTAAAACAAGTTTTCTGGTGAATAGAAAAAAAACTCTTGGTCTATATTTTTGGTAAATAATTCAGGATGACAGAGGTATTAGTAAAGAAATTTGAGCAATTAACAAAGTATACAGCATTAACTGCAGGCCCACAAATGTGGTGTCACAAGATTTTTCAACCTGTTTTTGCAACAAATATGTTATTAATCATCAATATGTCCACAGAATTTTAACTTCTAAAGGAGGGGGGCTGTCTCAAGGCACTTTAAATGTATATTTAATTGGTACCAGCAAGTCAATTAATTAATGGATAATGGAAAATAGAACAACCATGGGGACCGAGATTCAAAGTATCTGGTCAGCACATTTTTTTCCCCAAGAGAAAACTCCCTACTTAAGTAAAGATCAGGAATTTGCTTGGTGAATATGTAAAGAGAGAAAAATGCTAAGAGCTGTGAAGCTGGGGCCAGGCAGGCTAACAATAGTATGCTCAGCCAAACAAGGAGTTCTTCCAAGAAATACTGAAAGCATAGAACTTCTAAATGCATTATTTCGCATAGGCACACTCTGCCCTTCCCAACACACCATCTACTCATGAAATGCACCCACATTTCAGTTTGGAGGATGACTGAATTACATTGTAGTTTAAAATGTGAGTTTTGGAGTCATGTGGGTTTAGTAATGAGGATCTCAAATCCTCAGTATGTTCATAAGACTCTGAGTAAATCTTATAACCAGTATGCAAGAAAGTATGAAGCAAGAGAAAGCCTTATTTGCAGAGCAAGGAAGAACCATATGTGATTCCTTGACATAATATTTACTGTTATGTGACCATAGGCAACTTATTTCCTTTTCCTTAGTTTCTTCTTTACAAAGTGTAGGTGCCCATAGTTTCTTTGTATGAGACAGTTACAAGAATTCTATAAGAGAATTCTTTTTTTTTTTTTTTTTTTTTTTTATTTTATTTTATTTTTTATTTATTCTTGTTACATCTCAATGTTTATCCCATCCCTTGTATCCTCCCATTCCTCCCCCCCCCCCATTTTCCCATTATTCCCCTCCCCTATGACTGTTCCTGAGGGGGATTACGTCCCCCTATATATTCTCATAGGGTATCAAGTCTCTTCTTGGCTACTTGCTGTCCTTCCTCTGAGTGCCACCAGGTCTCCCCCTCCAGGGGACATGGCCAAATGTGAGGCACCAGAGTATGTGAGAAAGTCGTATCACACTCTCCACTCAACTGTGGAGAATATTCTGACCATTGGCTAGATCTGGGAAGGGGTTTAAAGTTTACCTCCTGTATTGTCCTTGGCTGGTGCCTTAGTTTGAGCGGGACCCCTGGGCCCAAATCTGCCTATCATATTGTTCTACTTGTAGATTTCTAGGACCCTCTGGATCCTTTTATTTTGCTGTTCTCCCATGCGTCTCTCATTTAGAGTCCCAATAGGATGCCTTCCCCTCTGTCCCAGTTTCCTGGTAAGTGAAGGCTTTCGTGGTACATGCCCCTGAGAATTCTTATAAAGTACTTATAAAAAGTTCCTCAGACATATGCATTTGATGACACTTCACTCTGTGTGCTCAGTCTGCCCTAGAACTGTTACCATGGTCATCCCCAACTGCTGCTGTCTGTAGCTTAATTGAGCTCAAAACCAAATTGTTATGGAAATGCTCAATTCCTAATGCGCTTATTAGGAAGGTGTAGCTATGATATCTTGGTATGGTGTTACCAACTGTCATAGGCCTGGGATGTTGATGGAACGGCCATCCAACCATATTCTTCAGCGTTCAGACTGTCTCCTAGTGCTTCCCACATGCTAACTTGGACCCAGACCCAATGGGTGGTGGGCAAGTGAGACAGTTATTGGGATCAGATGCTATCTCACTGGCGAAAGCCTTCCAGGACTCAACCCAGTCAAATAAATCATTCTTGGTAAAGCCTTCTGAAGATAGATATCATTTGCTCTGGTCCACTGTTCTCCTGTTCATCGAGGTGCTGGATATGACTAAAATGCCCAGGGCTTCTTGTAGACAGATTCATTTTCAGCTCGGCCGTTCTATGGTTTGGATATGGTAATGTTTCCCAAAGCCAATCTCCGGGAAGCATGGTCCTCAGAGCACTGATGCTGTAAAGTGCCTTAGGGAGATTGGAGGGGTACAACCTAACTAGAACTCTTGGGATCCTGCCTTGGGACAGACCACCGATGCTAGTCTCACCCAATCAATTGGCTATCTCATAAGAACAAGTTTCCAAGCATCTCACACTGTCCTAGTGGCACCACCATGAGGCCCTCATCACAGCTAAAGATAAGCCAGCATCATGCTCTGGGGTCTCTAGGACTATGACTTAATTATCCTCATTTTCTCAATATGGTTCTCATCCTCAGGCGTCTTGGAGTAGGAATGGAAAATAATATGATTAGAGACATAAAGGTTTCTTTACTCTCAGGAAATATCTGAAGGAAGAAAGGAAAAAGAAAATCTAGATTTCCAATTTACTTTTCAGTATATTTTACACATTTGTTTGTTTGTTTGTTTGTTTGTTTGTTTGTATAGGGATGGTGGTGCACATGCTGTAACATGTGTGCAGAATTCAGAGAACAACTTGCAGGAGTCATTTCTCTCTTTCTACCATGTGGTTCCCAGGGATTGAGTTCAGGTGGCCAGGCTTTAGTCGCTGCGCCCTCTCACTCACTAGTGCTCAGGGTTCCTTTAGCTATTATTGTATAAATACTAAGAAATATGAATAGACACAAAAGGCAAGCGTCCAACAGGGAAAGAACCGTCACAAGTACCACAAGTCTCTAGAACTAGAGAGTGGCAAGTGAACAGAGATGGTGATCTTTTCTGCATTTGCACTTCGAGCTAAGGAAAGAAGGGAAGCTGTGCATATTTAATTCAGTGTTAATAACAGTAGTTATTTGAATTGGCAGCAGCTCCTTAATGCCCCAGTAAATCCCAGATATGCAGCATCCATCTCCTCTGACAGGAGGATTAGCTCAGTCTGTAAGAAGAGAAGCAAAGAGACCACAAAACACTGTTTTCTAGGAACTAGTGTTTTGGGTTTTGTTTTGTTTCCTTTTTAAAAGATTTTCTTGATAAATCTTCTGCGTGTTCGTTCTTTCTGTTCCAATTAAAGTAGATGCCTGAATTCAGTTTGTGGATATAATAACTAGGATTTCTTTCAGGGCGCCATTCCTAATTAAAAGCAGCATTTACAGAGAAAGGGTTTTACATACTTATGTATTACCTTATTCAATCCAAGCAAATTGCTTCCCTGTGTAAACTTCTGAATAGTTTCATTTCTTCAAACACTAAAAGTCATTCTAATGTAGATTTTGTATTAATTTGGGGGAAAGGAAATGGAGCAAAGTCTAATTGGAATTACTATTTCTAAAATTAATTCTTGATTTTTTTAATTGATACAAGCACTCTCCTATTTATAAACGCATCTGTCTGTGTGGACTCTGATCTCCATGAGCTGAGATGAATGCTGGACATGTTGGAGAGATTACAAAATCTACAGTTTTCCTTTTTAGCATTTGTCTTGCTCGGGAAAAGCATCTTGGGATTACACAGGCGATAGGGCAAAATGAATAATATACCACAGGCTATTTACATATACCAGCCAATTTAATCCTACACAGCTCAACAATTTATCCTTTCCCTCATCTGTAAAGATGAGAAAGTTGAGGCACAGTGAATCTCTGAGACCTGACTAAGGTCATTAGCTTTTATGGTGACAGGAAGGACTCAAACCCAGACAGCTACAATAGAAGATTCTTTTCTTGCTTCCTCGTCCGCCTCAGCAGCAAGAGGGTCTCAGGGAGAGAAGCCATCTTTTCAAAGGCAGACAAATCAATTTGAGGATCCAACTTTGCTTCTTTCCTGGCTATTTTTTTATTTTTTTTATTTTTTTTATTTTTTCACAAAAGGATTATTTTTACTAGCCCATGGCCAGGCCGAACCTACATCTCAACAATGTTATAATGGAGTATGACATTGTGTTAGAATAAAATATATATAACTAGAAATCTTAGAATACATTGTATGTGTGTGTATATATATATATATATATATGTATATATATATATATACCTTTATTGACATTGAACAGATGCTACAATCACAGCACTGAATGAATGAACCTGAAACCATTTGTTATGCACTTATTTCTGTTCTTACTATCTACAACAATGGGCAGGATTGATCTATAGTGTTAGAGTAAGGGAACCATTGAAAATTACTATTCTTAAATTTGGCAAAAGCTATAATCTCTGGAAAAGAATCTGAGGTAATATTCTATGTTATATCCAAATTATGTTCCTTGCTTTGGGTTATATGTAATTTTTATGACGTGTCTAGGTGTACATTTCTTACTCAATCTTTATATGTGTACATTTCTTATTCACTTTTCTTTTTTTTTCTCTTTTTTTTTATTTAATTTATTCTTGTTACATCTCAATGTTTATCCCATCCTCCCATTCCTCCCCCCCCCCCATTTTCCCATTATTCCCCTCCCCTATGACTATTTTTCTGGCTGTTTTAAATGGAGAAGACTTCTTCACCTTTCTGCTCTTGAGATTTCTTTTTTCATCTTATCCAACAGAATAATCAGGCCCATAGAATTGGTCTAAAAGGGCGGTGAAAGTTAATGGTTCGGTCTGCTTTCCCTTACTGTTACTGCATTCATTCTTCATTAGCTCTCCTTTCCCTTCTCAGTGCAGTCCCAGGCTGGCTAACGGTTCCAGGTGATGGAGGCATAATGGACATCAACAGAGCTGTTTCTGTGGATCACATGGGGATTGGTCCTCCTTGTGTTTTATTAGAGTAAACTTGCCTCAGGCCTTAAAAGCTAGCATTTCCTAGCAAACTAGCTCAAAAATTAAGCATAACCTTGAGTGGATATAATCATACTAGTTTATTGTCTTAAAAAAAAAAAGAAAGAAAGAAACTGGCACCATTTCTCTAGAAGATGCTACAGCTGTGAGTGACTGGGAGATGATCATGTTGGATTTGGGCCCAGATTGCAGTTGAAAGGATATCCCAACATGGCCGTTGATTCTGGATATGGGAAAAGAGTCCTACAATTGTTCCTACTGGTCTGATTTTTAGCAATTCCCTGCATATTATCTAGCCATAATGAAAGGATGCTTTTTTTTTTTCAAAACAATGATTTCCTATTGCTTACATATCTCTTCTTGGGACTTTAACAAACTCAAACAGGAATCCTGAAACCAGCATTTGTGACAGTCCCTGGCATAAGCCATCAATCCAGTGAGCAGATTCTCCTGATCTAGTCAGCGTCTTCTGACAGTTCTTGCTAACATACACCAGAGTTGAGGTCTAAAACCCTTTCAAAAGGAAAATACTAAACCATGTGTGGTTGCACTGCCCAATGACAACGCTTCACAGCCAACAGATTTTATATTGTGTTATTAGAGGTGAAAAATTAAGCATGGTGCTAACACCAAAAATTAGACCAGTGAAATGTGTAGTTCACACAACAGAGACCAGCAAAATGAAACAAATATATGCCTAATGTTTTCAGTGGGTCGATATATTAAACTAAAATATTAGATTAGCTGACTTCAAAGACAAGTCACTGACATCTCTTCTTATTCCTCTAGTTACAACTAGATATGAACTTGGTGACTATCAGTTTTGTAAGATGGCATTCAACATTCTTTATAACACCTTGAAACCACCAATTCTTCATGCTGTTACTTATCAAAATTTGAAAATGTGTTTTAATTTAAAAAGAAAACCACATTTCTTACTACTAATGCTTCTACAAGGAATTTGTTTAACAATTTCACAGTTTAACCATTGGTCCAATTTCCACATTATAAATAAAAATCGATGTTTGGGTAACAGTATTTGTGTAATCATTTGAACGCATTATTTCATTTGGCCCTTTGAAGAGAAAAATAGTGAGGCATTGTGGTGTAGAGCTACGATCACTAGTCAGAGGGTAAAGGCTGGGGGGCCATGAATTCAAGTGAAGCCTTGTACATATAGGAAAACTGAAGCTCAACTATGCTATACAAGATCCTGAAGAAAGTAGCAACAATGAAAACAATAATGACAACGAAGGTGTCAATGATGACAGTGATTTAAAGTGACAGGTCGCATAAATGGGTTAAAATTGAGAGAAAGTTGCCAAGTCCATTTCGTGGCATGATCTTTAGCTAATGAACTTTTCAGGTGAGGAAAGGACAGAAGAAAGCAAAGGGCTGACTTATTAAATAATGAACCCATGTCTTCCTGGGACTCCTGAAGGGTGGAGTAACATTAACCATTATAAAGTTTCCTTTAGTTCTCAGAGTGCAGATCCTGCCTTTACAGCCGTCGAATCTATTGTTAGTCTTTCACACATTTCACACATTTAGTTTTGGACTCATTTTCCTCGAGGCATCCTGGATGTTTGTGGCTGGCAGACAACCACTTGCCGACAGCTTCCTCCCTTCCTTCAGTGGCTCCTCTCCCTTCAGCTGCTCCCAACACCCGTTATCCATCTGTGTATCATAAGCCATGCTTGTGAGAGGGTCAGTCACATGGTAAGAGGATTTTTCTTTCTCCTTAAAAATAAATATCCTTCCCCCGCCCCCCTGCATTTCAAGGTTTGCTATTCTATCTGCAATCCATTTCTTGACATCTAGGGCTTAGCCATCCTAAATAGTTGCCAGACTCTCATACAAACTTTGAAAGTTTGCAAACTTTTTTGAGTCAAGGACTAACTAGTAAGTGAAAAGCACGCTTACTTCCTGAGGAGACAAAGTATCTTCTAATTACAGAACACTGCAGTTGTAGCATACAGGTAGCCAAAGACGAGATGGGCAGAGATGATGTGGCTGTCCTCCAACACAGCTTTACTTATGAAACAGGTAGCGAGTGGGGGTGGAATTTGGCATGCTGTATTTTGTGGACTCCTGCTAATAGCACTGCTTTCTTCTTCTCATCGCCTCGTCCACTGATTGATTTTAGAGAGTACATCCTGTCAAGGTCTAGTCTTTCTGGAGCCCTAGATGCTCCAGTGCCTCTTCTGCACTCATGCTTGCTGCAAAATTGCAGCCTCTTGTGCCAGGCACCAGGCTAATGAGAAAACGTGCCCACGAGTGAGCAAGATAAAAATCCTGTAAGACGTTTAATGATAACAACTCTAAATGCTGCTGAAAGTTCCTCACTGTGCACCCCACAGCTTTGTAACTGGCTCACACTATTTTGTCATTTAACCTATCCACTATCCTTCAAAACAAGGCATCATTAGACCTTCTGTTTATAGGAAAAATATTGTTTCCTTTTTTAAAGTTATTTAGAAAAGTATTCAGAACTATGATTAGGATCTGCACACCTTCGTATCTCTGGGACAGTGGTAGAATTGCAATTCAGTTATTTGTGGCACTTTATCATACTGTTGGTGCTGCAGTTTCTGTGACCTAAAGACTATGTATGCATTGGCCATTGGCTAGATCTGGGTAGGGGTTTAAAGTTTATTGGCTGTATTGTCCTTGGCTGGTGCCTTAGTTTGAGCGGGACCCCTGGGCCCAAATCTGCCTATCATAATGTTCTTCTTGTAGGTTTCTAGGACCTTCTGGATCCTTCTACAGAACATTCTCTACAGTTGAGTGGAGAGTGAGGTATGACTTTCACACGAACTCTGGTGCCTCATATTTGACCATGTCCCCTGGAGGGGGAGACCTGGTGGTACTCAGAGGAAGGATAGCAAGTTACGAAGAAGAGATTTGATACCCTATGAGCATATACAGGGGGAGGTAATCCCCCTCAGGAAGTCATACGGGAGGGGAATAAGGGAAAAATGGGAGGGAGGGAAGGATGGGAGGATACAAGGGATGGGATAACCATTGAGATGTAACAAGAATAAATTAATAAAAAAATAAAAAAAAGACTATGCATTGGTTTCCTTTAGATGAACAACCTAAATTTTCAGACATATTCACAGATGCAGTTTTCATACAGTTTCTAGAGCAGTTCCCATGTAGACACACAGAGACACTAATCACAAATTCGCTTGCCATGAGAAAATAAGAGTTCTAGAATTGTCAGTGCAGTGTATAAATCCCCTGTAGGGCTAGGGATCATCAACACCTGATCAAATCATCTTTTTGCATCCCAGGCGAGGTTTTTTGAAACAACTTTCTAGACTGTCATACATCTCTAACTTGTGTTTTTAGTTTTAGGTAAAATTACTTATGTTGCTGCTCAACCAAGACAAAGCAGGAAGGAGGACCATGATGATGTCTAGCTGTCAATGAGTTTTTGAGCCATATACAGCCCACACTAGTGCATTCTTAATGCATGTGTTACTGAAGGGAGAGGTTATACAAATTTGAGCTCTAAGCACTTTACACTAGTCTTACACAGAAGGTCTAAGAAAGGGAGGCCTAGAGTCACAGCCCTATATTAGTTTGCACCCAAATAGTCAGATATGCAGTCAGCCTGTCCTTTGGAGAATTGGAGGCTGTTGGTCTCATCATGGGACACACAGAGACACAGGGCCTACGTGTGGTTCTAATTGTTAAGCAAATGATGAAGCTCCAAAGAGCTACAATTTTGACTTTTGATGTAATGCCCTTATGGGTATAAAACTGGGATTTATCTGAGAAAAGGAAGGCATAGGACAAAGCATATTAAGCCCTTCTTAGCATCTACGAGATTTGGTTATCAGGTCTAATAAGTAGTGCTGGGCTTTCATTTAAATATAAAAATGGAGCCTTATTTCTTTATTAATAATAACATAATTACTCATTGGTATCTTCAAATTCATTATGTTTGATGGAATTTTTCAACAGTCAAGGACATCTCCTTGTCGTGAGCATTTTTAATTTGCTCAGCACATGAAAGCCCAGACAGAAATGGGCCTTTAATCCCTGATGAGCCTCCCTGGATGCCTTGGGGAGGTATCTAGGCTCTTACTCAATGATAATATTTACACATTATATCTATTCTCATCAATAGTAATTGACTTTGACATTGTTGTCATAAAGTCAACTCTTTGACTAAAATTTATGTTGGTTAAATCTATGTGTTTTAAACCAATTCTTCTATTTCTCTTTAAACTTCAGGTGCCTGAGTAACAAAGCATTGTTCGCAGAAGCTGTGCTCAGCACAGTATAAAGGACATATAATTAACACAATTTTCACACACCATTTTTAAAAGGCGATCAGTCTTACTCCCTCTGGTAAGTGCCAGAAAGAATATATTTGACCAGTTTACACACCAGTTATATTGTTTGAATGATTTATTTCTTAAAAATTATTTAAAATATCACATGTGATTTATTATTGTAAAATTAAGTCACTTGCATTTTCTAATTCTCCAGGATGGAATATTGAGGGGAGAGGGGGTGAATTTCTATGCTATTTTAAGTACCATTGATATTATCAAATGATGTCAGATTTAATTAGTAAAAAGGAGATTTTACAAACATTGACCTTGGTTCAGGGCAAATGGGGAAAAGAAAAACAACTCTGAAGATAAGGAAATAACAATTGATGGATGGAACATCACTCTATTTAAGAAAACTAAAAGTAAAACTAAAACAATAAAGCACTTGAAATTGAATCCATGACCTGTAAAACAAAATCAAATTAAACACTGTCAGACTAGTTTAAAAATAAAATCCCTGACTGTGTGAAGGCAACAGAACATTCTAGTTTTGAGACATGCAGGAGGGTAGTTAGGCACACGTCAATGAAATTTGCTTTCTTATTGTTAGAAAAAGGGAAAGGGGGAAGGAAAGGTAGGCATGTGGGTATACATGAAAGTACCTGAACTGATAATGGCATTGTGTGGAAGATCAAACGCAAGTAAAGGCATAAACCAGCTTAGTTATACATTACCAATGGAAATGATTCTCTACCCATGTTACTCAAAAAGAATGGAGACTCCTCCCACTATTTAAGCTATGATTTATAAAGTATTGCAATCTACTATGTGTATTAAACATTGTACAATATGGGATATAGAAATAATTACTGGATGAATACACAGCTGTTCAAATATAGTTGAATGCAACAAGGATCCATACATGATGACATGAACATATTTCCTGGGAGTGTATGGGCACAAACTCAGTGATTTTTTTTTTTTTTTTTTTTGAGACTTGAGAGAAAAAAATGGGAAGAGTACTCATAATTCTGTGGATTTTTGTACTTACAGGAAATCCTACCACAATTTCCCTGAGCTGTAATTTGCCTTTGTGCACTCTGATGATAATAAAGAAGAAAGATTATTAAAAATATTATAAAGAAATCCTAAGGATATAGCACACACTAAGAGGGCAAGTGATCTTCATTCATCAATCCTAGAGAGAAAAGAAAACAAAGTAAACTGATTCTTCTCACTGGTGAATCTTAAAAGAAAGGCCAAATGGGATTGAATGTTGAGCCAATAATAGTCAGGGAGTAAAGACAACAGTGCTGCATTATGGTTAAAAAAAAAATGCAAGCACAGTTTTTAAAGATCTCAAATCTCATAACACTTCAGAAATGGAATAGGTATTAAACTGCTCAGTGAAGGAGGGGGTTGAGCTTTGGCAAATGTCATCTGGTCACTAATTTGCCTAATATTTACTGAGCATTTTCTATTTGCCAGGGTCTCTGGTAGAAGCTGAAGATACAATGACTGAGCCCCTCCTTTTGTGCACCTTCTGTGGTATTGAGAAACGAATGGTAATGTAATAATCACCCCCTGTCTATAGGACTACAAAGTTAGAGAGCAAAAAAACTGAAAAGAATGCATCTTTTATTTGTATACAGGGGGGCTACTTAATTTTAAAAAATTAATCTTGTATCCAGCCACTTTGCTGAAGGTGTTTATCAGCTGTAGGAGTTCTCTGGTGGATTTTTTGGGATCACTTATATATACTATCATATCATCTACAAATAGCGATCCTTTGATTTTTTTTCCTTTCTGATTTGAATCCCCTTGATCTCCCTTTGTTGTCTTATTGCTCTAGCTAGAACTTCAAGTGCTATTTTGAAGAGATAAGGAGAGAGTGGGCAGCCTTGCCTCTGGTTTTAATGAAATTTCTTTGAGTTTCTTTCCATTTAACTTGATGTTGATTATCTGCTTTCTGTATATAGCCTTTATAATGTTTAGGTATGTGCCTTGTATCCCTGAGCTCTCCAAGACTTTTAACATGAAGGGGTGTTGTATTTTGTCAAAGGCTTTTTCTGCATCTAGTGAGATGATCATGTGATTTTTTTTTGTTTTGTTTTCATCTTGTTTATATGGTAAATTACATTGATGGATTTTCCTATGTTGAACCATCCCTGCATCCTTGGGATGAAGTCTACTTGATCATGGTGGGTGATATATTTGATGTGTTCTTGGATTGGGGTTGTGAGTATTTTATTTAGTTGGGTTTTTTTTTGCATCAATATTCATGAATAAAATTGGTCTGAAATAATTTCTTTGCTGAGTCTTTATGTGGTTTAGGTGTTAGGAGACTGTAGCTTCATAGAATGAGTTTGGCAAAATTCCTTCTGTTTCTGTTTCATGGAGCATTTTGAGGAGTATTGATATTTCCTCATCATGCTTCAGTCCTGCAAGATGGCTAAATCCATAAAAGGTCAGGATCCTTGGGAAATATGGGACCTACTCTCCCTCCAGAAAATCATGAAGAAAACTGAAATCAGCCAGCATGCCAAATATACTTGCTCCTTTTGTGGTGAGACCAAGATTAAGAGATGAACTATTGGCATCTGGCAATGTTGCTCCTGCATGAAATCAGTGGCTCATGGGGCCTGGATCTACAACACTACTTCTGCCATCACAGTAAAGTCTGCAATCAAAAGACTCAAGGAACTGAATGAGCTACCATTTGAGACTTCCCTGACCTGCAATAAATGGGTTAATTTACATAAAAATGCATCCTTAGTATTTTCCTCCTAATGGAAAACAAACCAGTCTGCAGAGCCAGAAGATGCCTTCTTGGTAAAGCGAGAGTAATACTGACCCATGAAGGGTCAGCTATATCTAATAATGTAATGGAAGGACAAAGAGAAAAAAGCATGTGCAAAGGCCCTGAGGTAGAACTGAGGACAATAAAACTGAGCTTATAAAGTAGCTAATGAATCCATCCAGACCCATACTAGATGTTACTATCCTTTTTAGTTCCCCAAACTGTCCTACAAATATATTTCATTTCCTATTCTCAAAACAGCAGAAACTAAACAGGTTCATATCTATCTTTTATTTTTTAACATATTTATTTTGGTATATATGTGTGCAAGTTTTATGCTGTATTTGTATGTATGGTATACACATAGCTCTGATCTATTTCTAATTTAACTATATTTCAAATCTGTGTTCATTTGACACATGTTCTACCTGATGTGAAACCTTCTTTCTCACTTGAACTTCTCAGTAAGGGACAGCACTATGGTGACAAAGATGAGACAGTCCTGACACAGGACTAAAAAAGTATGAATCCACGAATAAATGTAACAGCCATGGAGCTGCCTATCTACTCTTATGTCAAATTTGAAACTATGAAAGTTAAACAATTTTAAAGGCAAACTTGTAAGAAGGATAACTTGACAAGAGTGATTTTCAACAAAATTAGAGGCCTGGGCTTTACTGAGCAAGTGTGGAGAATAATTCATTGTTTCAAGGAAACCACCAAGGCAAATGGGTTATGTGGGTGTTGATTATGTCTTACATAGAGACACAAAACAAATGTGCCTTGAAATCTTGACCAGAACACAAATATGACTTTCAGAAACCAAGAACTGGGTTATCATCTTGTTCTTCAGAGTTGAGAGCAATTTATAAAAATTATAGTGGGTCCTAAAAATGTTAACTTACCTTCCCTGTTAATAATAATTTAATGTGAGGGTGTTATATGCCTTTCTCTATCTCCTATACCTTGCTGTCTTTCTCCTTTCTTGGTAACAAGACAATTTATGCTCAAACTATAGAGAAAAACATCCCAGAAGACTAGAACACAGTTCTCCTCAGTCTGTCCACAGAGGCTGTGCTGCTATTGATTTGGAACAGTATTCTTTTCCTAACCATTGCTGCCTCTCTCATTTTGACTTGAGTAAACAAGTCAATATTTTTACCATTTTGGTATCTCCCCATACCCAGCTATCGTATGAGATAGAAATAACATATTTCTGAATTCCCAAATGTGCCCTGGGAAAGTTACTAGTGTGTATTTCTTGAGTTACTTACTAGAAATTGCAATTTTGCTGTATTCAAGTAAGATCTAATGACAGTAAGCCCATAATCTCCCCAGTTGGAAACACTACCAGTCCTTTTTGTAGGAGGAAAAATTACTTGGTGAGGAGACGAAAGAAGTTCGTGTGCTTATGCACATATACAGTGTGGATAGAATCAGAAAATTCACACCAATACTCTGATACAATTCTACATTCAAACAGTTTCAGGGGCAGGGAAGATGGCTTAGTCAGTAAACATGATTGCTTCCAGGTCTGTGACTGGCTGTCACTAAATGGCAGTATACACATAGACTAATACTGAACAACACACTTTACAACATTCACCAATCTGGTTGAATAACCTTTTGATTAGGATCCCAATGCAAACAAATGCCTCACAAATGTGCTGCCACACATTCAATTCTATTATTTGGTTTGTATCCAAAACTGTAGTCCATGCTAATATACCCATGCTGAAGCTATTTTTTAATGACTTCTTAATGTCAATAACATGTTCGAACTTGCTACTAACTGGTTGTGCAACCAATAGCTCAGCTAGATTCTTCATCTGAAAAATGGGGTAGCTCTTCTACCCTGTGTTATTAGGATGTGAATAAAATTGATATAAGTATATAAGATATTTAATATGGGCAAACATACAGTTAAAACTCAGCAGTAGTAAGACCATTGTCTGTAATATTACTTGTGTTGTTAATAATTTCATTACTTTCTCGTGAACAGATGGTTTAATCCATCAACACAAACAGCACCGCAGTAGATATTCCTATCTATAGCTTTGTGGTTACATCCTTCCCTTTCCTATATGATTCGTTTCTAAGTGTTGAATTGAGCAGATAAAAAGAACTGTTCCTGTAACACACTGAGACCTGTTGCTACACCTGAAAGGCTGTTTCATTCCAAACCCCTACATCTACAAATGATTTCACACACCCGTAACACCTTAAATCTTTAGATGATTGTGAGTGAGCCTGGCTTAAATTCTACCCCTCATTTCAAAATAAATATTCATTATGGTCTGTTTTCCTTAATTTACAAATATTTAAAACAGTAATAAAAAGAAAGGAAAATGGTGTTTGGGGACCATAAAGAAAGGGTTTTCCAACTGTGAATCCTACTGATGTTGATTAAGAGTGTGTCTGGGGAAGAGTTAAATAAGACTTCTGGGTGAACAGCCTTAGTTGCTAAGGAGAAAATTCAGGAGAAAAGCCAAGTATGTTTAACTTCCCACAATACATCACCTCAGCCATCTGTGAGAAGGATAATGCTCTCTCTAAAGGAGAAACAATTACTGAAAAGGGGGGTTTGGGGAATAATGATACATATTTCTTCTTCTTTGCTTAGATCTTTGTTAATAGGTCTCTAAGACACATAAGAATAACTAATTAGTGTTTAAAACACTAATGTTGAAGAAAATAAGGATCCATGATCTAAAATGAGACATTATTCCCCGTTATACTTGTGTCCTCACTTGTTTGTACACATGGCGATAATCTCATCCTTATCCTTGACCAGAGATGGGTAGACAGATAGGTAAGAAGAGTCTTATCATCAACCGGACTTGGCAATAAAATAAAACCATATGATCATATGCAATACTATTCTAAAAGAAAAAACTAAGAATGTTTCTAAAATATTCATAATGGGAGAACGTTTTTTTTTTTTTTTTTTTTTTTTTTACTGTGTTTCTTCATCAATAGCCATTCTTTCCATTTGTGTGATATATTTCCTCATTTATCACTAGATCTACAAAGCTTTCAACTTGGTTCTTCATTGATATGGTCAATATTTTTGTCTTAGCACTACCATTATGGGGATAAAATGATAGCTTCAAAAGTAGTGTCCATAGCAGAAAGACGTGATTCAACAAAAAACAATATTGTAAATTACAGGACCAAATATCTCAGTGAACACGTGCTCCCACGGCACATTAAAACTCATCCCTTAAAGGGCACTACAAATGCAACATTCTTGGGGGGGGGGAATCACAAGACTTCAAATTATGTGAAACGTTTGGATTGCAAGGACAAGTTTCTTTTTTAATACCCTGTAAAATTTTCCTAGAAAGACAATTTATGTCCTAACATGCTTAAGGGCTAGGGTTGTCCCAGGCAACAGCAGCTTTTGTTCAGCATTTCTGGCTTTCGATGGATTCATGGACCGTTTGCAATCAGTGTTGAAATGCAGGCTTCAGTAAAAACTGTGAGAAGCTGAGAAACGTTCCATGCATAATTCATAGTTCCCTCATCACTGGATGTATGTGTGTTTGAGGATTCAGGGTTATACTGCTAGACTACTTCATTGAAAGTATGATTTGGATATAGTCAACAATTCTTTTACTAGTGCTTGAAAAAATCTCATGTATTTTCATTAAAAATGGTTGGGTTTTTTTGTTTGTTTGTTTGTTTGTTGTGTTTTGTTTCTGGAAGATGTGCTTAATTTAGCATTTCTAACTTACTACTAGTACCTGTAAGGCCGTAAATTGGCTTGTACATATCCATCTAACCGGATTATATTTCCTTTTTAACTCTTCATGTTTTCAACCACAGTAGCCCCTTGACAGGTCCCAGGATACAGGATACTCCTAGACACTTTCTAAACTGACACATTTAAGTCATCACTGATATTTCTGTCTCTGATATGCAAAACAAAATACCCAATGGCCTTTTCTTTGGTCTTTTGTTCATTTTGGCCAAAGATTCCACAAGTGCTTTGCCACATGATTTTCTGCATATATCTACTCCACCTTGGACAGCAAAGAATGAACAACCAACTTTTAGTAACTGTGCTGGCTAGTCTTATGTCAACTTAATGCATAAACTACAGTTACCTAAAAGGAAGGAACTTCAATTGTGAAAATGCCTCCATAAGATCTGGCTATAAGGCATTTTCTTGATTATTGATTGTTCAGGGAGAGCTCAGGCCATGTGGGTTCCATTCCTAAGCTGGTGATACTGGATTCTATAAAAATGAGTAACTCAGAGGAAGCTGAGGAGCTAAGCCATAGGGAGTAAATCAGTAAGCAACACCTCTCCATAGACAGCTCCTGCCTCCAGGTTCCTGCCCTGACTTCTCTCAATGATGAAAAGAACTATGAAAATCTAAGACAAATAAACATTTAAACCAAATAAGCTTTCCTCACTAACTTGCTTTTTGCTCATGCTTACTTGTCACAGAAATGCCTTCTGTTCGTGTTAGTAGATTAAATCATGGTCATGTCAATTGCTAGTCCACTTTTAGCACAAGAATATACATCTTAGGTGCGGCAGATAGATATGACTCTATAGAAAGATAAGGAAGGATAGGTAGACAAGGTCTTTAAAAACCCCAGGGACATGCAGAATATGTTATTTTAAATGTTTTATTACTTTAAAGATTCATTGACAATGAGACAGGTTAACTCCTGGCAACACCCAGCCTACTTCAAAGAGGATGATGAGCATCAAAGAACCTCCTTATGGAGATGGCTTCAAATGTGGCAAACGAGCCACTGGGCAAAAGGTCCTCATTTCTACCACAGACAGAATTCTGCCTTAAAAAAATAAAAGGTCAAACTTGGATGCAGGCAGAGTTGACAGCCAAACTCTGCCAAGATGGGTAAGCAAGTCCTCAATAGTTTCTGCCGCACAAATATGTCTGTCAGATGTATTGGGTCAGAAGGCTGAAGAAGATGCTTCAATGCTATAGAGAGTTTTGGGTGACTAGTCAGGTAGCAAACTGTCTCTGTCATCTTTTCATTTGGAAAGCTACTAACGTGAACTCCTGGCATACTCAGGTAATCAATTTTATTCCTTCTCAAGTCTCTGATGGAGTTGAAGACCATGTAGCTTAGCTTTACAATGAAGCTTAGTTGTTTAAGGGTTAAGATGTTTTAGGTCTACATAGGTGTTTTAAGTTTATAATGACAAGATGTGATGAAGATTGATTTACACTCAGAAATTTAGATGCACCAAGATAGGAAGGATGTCTTCTTCAAGGCTGTCAAATACAAATAGCCAAAACCATAAGAATGTAACATTTATATAATTCCTGATTGTGTCACGGTTCTTCTTGCTATAGTTATTCAATGGTATATTTGTATAATAATATAAATGAATATGTAAAAAAAATAAAAGAAAGAAAGAAAGCACTGAGTCTAGTCTATAATCTAAGGGAGAGCATAGAAGCGGACACGGATACCAATAAGATGGGAACTTTAGGGGTTTGGAGTTTGTCTTCAAAGAGGGCAGGCTGATAGCCTGCTGCATTGCACTGAGTGCCCTTGAGCCAGAGGCATTCAGTAAGGCTGATACGTGTTGGAAGCTGTAAGTTTTATAATAGTTGCTATCAGTAATGGTAACTACTGCACCAGCGTGTGGGTCCCAGCCTTACAATCACTTCTACATGAAGTCTTGCCCAAATCCTCCCATTCTTTATTCTCTAGCTTGATGTTATTTTTAGGTGACCAAGTTACTCGCTATTTGTTTGGAATAAAGTTTAAGTTTGCTGTAGGCCTCCTTTATGATACTTTTCATGGCATTTAATATTTAGCTACACACCAAAGGAGTCTTCAGCATGGCAGTGATGAATATAAAACTCAACTGGATAAAATTAAAACCTGGCAAGACCTTACAACATGAAGCAGACATTTATTCCAGAATTTCTAGGGTTAAAAGTACAGTTTCATTACTATGATTGGTAGTAGATGTGAGTCATACCAATAAATTAACTATGAAAAGTGGCCAAGAAAACGGATGCTATGAACTTTACTTGAGCATCTAATGTGTTCCTCAATAGTCTTGGGTCTACTTGGGCCTTTGTAGAGCTGAAAATGTCAAGTAAACTTTCCTGGAATGAGTCAAGAAATTAACTAACGTAGAGAAGTGATTTCAATGTTTTCTGAGTATTTCACATGCCTTCCAGCTCAGACTTATCAAAGAATAATGATCCCGATGATAATTTAAGGCACAGATAGCAACCTTTCATTGTGTAGAGACCTACTGGCATATGTAAGTCAGGGGATGCTGAATTTTGGTATATAAACAAACATAAACATTTCTAGTGAATTGGAAATTTATAAGTCTCAAGATTTAGTGAGGTTAACATGAAAATTTTGTAACATCCTAAAGTGCTTAGAAATAAAATATTATAATGTTGCTTCTCCTATTTCATCTTTGATGGAATAATGTTCTTATATAATTCCAAAGTAAAGTGCAGCTTTTATAATTTAGTTGATTTGAAGTAAGAATCAAACAACAGAAACCAGACAGACAGGACTATAGTGAGATTTTTTTTTAAGCAATGTATGAAAAATATCAAAATTTACAATAATTCCTTGAGGAATGTTCCTAGGAAAGAGCGACGTACTTGCTGCGCTTTTTTCAGATGGGCTCTGCAATTGTCTAAAAACTTGCTCTGTGGCTCAAGATAAAGATGGTCTTAAATTTTTGGTATTTCTTCCTCCTTCTCACTATGGCTGGGATTACAAGCATTTGGTATCACACCTGGTTAATGTGATGCCAGGGCTCCATAAGCAATCACTCAAACAACCAAGCTACTTTACCAGTCCCCATGATCATATTCTTATCCTTGCTCTGCCACCATACACAGTGTTATTTCAATAATTTATTAAATGCTTTGTCTATCGAAAAAGGCAAGTGACAGACTCTTCCTCTGGATTAAGTTGAGACTGAATGAATTTCTAAAGTTGGAGGTCAATAATGAACAGAGACACAAAACAAAATAAACAAAAAAATACTGAAATTTTTGAATTACATAGGAATTATAACTTCTTTATTATTATGTGTGCCGTCTTATAAATTAGAGGAAAATGTTTTTCCATCCTACTACCATGTTCTCTGCCTATCTATTATTATTTACCTATTACCAGTGAAAATAAAAAATGATCATTACACCACCATGAAGAGAAAGGGGCATCATTTGCTTCTAGGAACCAATAAAAAGAAAAGATTTCATAGGATCTGAAAGAAATCTAGGCTGCATATGTGAATCACAAAGGTTTTTTTTTTTACAATGTGTCACTCATAGAAATGTAAACAGATGCAACATTAGTTGATTGAATACAATTACAATTTAAAGAAATATTAAAAATAAAGCCAAACAACAAGTTAGGTTAGATTTTTTTTTATACTTGTGCATAGTTCCTGTTGGGGTTTTTTAAGGCTTATTTATTTTTGTTTTACTGTATGGGTACTTTTCCTGCATGTATGTTGGTACACCATCAGATTCCCCAATTTTTTCTGTATAGATTATATACATGAATTACCAAAATAATATTAAATTTCTGGTATGATTGTTCATAAGATAATAGGTGATTCTATATCTGTGAACACAGATTTAACTATTTCTTTATTGCCATCTACCAAAATAAATGCTGAGCATTTAGCCTGTGTCTCTTTCACACCAAAGATTCTTAACATTTTCTTCCAGGTATTTTCTAGAGCTATGTAGAAAGTCAAAATTAAATTTAAAAAACCAGCTTGAAATGTTCTCTGATTCCTACCAATACCTGAAGCCTTCTTTAGCACTCTTCATCCACTGTCAAAAATGGACATTCAAATGTTTCCAATAACTGTCACCTTTCCACCACCTCACATTCAGCCACTGTGAGTTTTGCAATGATTTCCGTAGCCTTTCTTAAGTCTTATAACTAGATACTTTAATTAAAACTACCCCATCTGGAAGGACACCACCCAAAACTGCTTCTGCAATCTAACTTTTGAGTCCCAGCTGAAATCTCATCATCTGAGTGAAATCCCTACCCAATCTATTCTTAACTTGTCTTCCACAACTACTGAGAATGAATGACTCTGTTTTTGTTCATTTAATTTACTTTGCTAGTACCAGCATCAATTGTTGCATCTTGTCTCTATATTATTTTCTTTGGGAGACTTTAATCTTTGTGGAAAAAAAATCCTGGAATTCATTCATGTATTCATCTCAGGACAGGTTCACAGTTTGGAAACAAAAGATTCTACCTAGGAGCAGATAAAGTGGATCAAAACAATTTTATTTTTATGCCTAGATGTTTGTTCCCAGCAGTAGTACAGTGGCTAGTTCATTGGAGGGACCAAAAGCAGTAATGGGTAGATTAATAGTTAGCCTCACTTCTTAAAGAAAGGCAAGCAGAAAAGGTGAAAAAAAAAAAAATAAAGCCTTCACACGTTCCCTGTCCACATGTAGGCATCCATGGATGTGCACGTTTTATCTGAGAAGAAGTAATAAGGAAAAGCTTCAAGAATAGAATTATTCCATTTCTCCTGTTTTTATATTTCCTATTTCAAAGGAGATGTATCAACTCAAATACAGTTACGAGTGTCAATTTCTGAATATAAGTTTTTATTGGCAAAACCGTATAGACAAGTCATCTCACTTGATTCACTGCAACTACTTTTAAACAGCCATTGGCTTTGTACAAGGTTCCTTAAGATTTAGAATAATTTTTTCACTTTAAATTTAGATGGAAAAGACGCTCAATGCATAGAATGTGAAAGACTAAAATGCCACGGATATAGAAATTTGCCGAATCAAACATCCTACTCAAAAAACACAGGAAACTTGAGAATGAGAGTCTCCAAGTTTAAATGATTAATTTCTACAGTGAGTACCATATCGAAAGGCAGGGAATCATTTAAAGGAAAAGGGAAGAGTGCAAGATGGAGTGGGTCAGCAAAGCTAGCATGGACTTATATGTGTCTTAGTCCATTCAGGCTACTGTCCTGAAACACCACAAAGTGGGTGGCCTATGAAAAAGGAGAAATTTATCATGGGGCTGGCAGGTTTCAACTTATGATTCATTCCAGGATCAGTGTGTAGTCAGTGCCCTTTCTTATTTTTCTGTTAATTTATTTCTGTCGATGTGTCACAGTGAGCATAAGGAGGCCAGAAGACATTGCACAGTGTGGTTCTCATCTTTCACCTTGGGGCTCCATGGAGAGAACTCAGTTAATAAAATCTGCACTGCAGAAGCTGTTACCCACTGAGTCTTCTCACCAGTCTAGTCAGAGACCATCCCAGGTTGAGACTACTATCATCTCTACTAGTCTCAACACTAAAATAAGGGAAGGGCTGTCTTTCTTGAGCCAATGTCTTAAGGGTACTAATCCTATTCATGAAGACTCAATGATTATCATCTATCACTTTGAAAACTAGGATTTCACCCTAAGAACATGGGTAAAACAAGTTCATAGCCACACCACACACACACACAAACACACACACACACACACACACACACACACACACACACACGCACACACACACACACACACACACACACACGGATGAATGATGGATGTAGTCCTTGCAGTCTTGTCATGATGTGAATGGGAAATATGGGAAATCCCTTTCTTGTGTAACTCAGAATGACTTGAACTTTTTATCCTTCTGCCTCATCTCTCAGGTGCTCTAATTATAGGTGTCCACCCTATATCTGGCCTTAGCTTCTGTTTTTGAAGGCACTCTTATCTCATGTTGGAGTTGATGTGATTATGATAAGGGGAGAATATTGTGTCTTTAATGTCAATGCTTCTTTAAACTTCACTGTGTGGGAATCACCTAGGGATCTTGTTAAAATGCAGATTCTGATTCCCAAGTCTGGCTGAGTATAATGCTTCTACATTTCTAACAAGCTCCCAGGTAATGCTGGATCACAGTTTGTGTAGCTCTTTCTTGTGAGACTTGGTGCAGGAGAAATGCCTTTCATTTTGTACAACCAAAGAGAAGTTTACTGGCTTTAATACATATATAATTAAGGTTTCAAAACAAAGAGAGCTCTGTTATGATTTTAAAAGCTCCAAGAAGAAAGAAGTGAGAGATAACTGGACAACTAACATTTTCACGTTTGATGACTTAAAGTGTATCATTCATCCAGTGAGAGAATGCAAATCATACAAGACCTTGTGAAAATGAAAAAAGATATTGTACTGAAGTCACCTGTACATAGGAAGGGTTGAATGCATGCTTTTTAATATATTAATATTAATTGTAATATTACTAATCATCACTATCTCATCATCATCAAAATAGCATATTAAAGATTGAAAGAGGAACCCAACCCATTGTATTCGTTATAAAGGTAAGGAAATTGAAGCCTTAGAAGTGGAAGTGACATGTCTATGCTCACAATACAAGTCATCACAGAACAAAGATATAAATCTGATCTTTTAAGCATGAGTAATTAGCTCACTCATTCATTCATCAAACATGTGAGTGCCAACTATCTACCAGTTGCTATGCTATGAATACCAAGTGAGAACAGAAGATTCTGTCTTTAAGGAACATCTAGGAATTGTTTTCTAAACAGACTCATTTAAGTAATTACACTTAAAATTCACTTAATAATGCACAGACTGCTATAATGAAGAAGTGCCATGAATACAAATGGAAGATGTTGTAGAAAAATATAAAATTATGTGTTTGTTAAGAAAACCCATAAGAGGAAGATATTTCAAGGAAAAAGGCCAGTGTATGCGAACGTAAATGTCAGATTGTGACAGTGATAGAGACAGACACATGCACAGATGTCCTATCATGAAAGGTTTGCAAGCATCCAGACAGCTAGGAATGTCTGGTAAGCCAGAAAACCAAGTGGACCACAAAAGACTGGATACTCAGGTAAGTCATGTTTGTCATTCACAGTGTTTCGATGTATTCAGTTTGTTTTTTAACACTTAGCAGTTGGGACATTTCAGAGGAGTAATAAGCATTTTAACTTCCCTTGAATATGAAGAAGATCACAAGTCTCTGGGAATCCTAACCACATTGCAGAATTCAGTGGGAACAGGAAGCTGATGGCCCTGCTAAAGTGCTTATCTGCTTTCCAGACCAGACTTCTTCATGGCTTACAGCTGCCATGGCTAGATCTTTGATATTTGTAATTAAGAAAGTTTCACTACCTAAATATTCTTACTGTTAATATTCAGCTGCTCTGAGTTCTTTAGACCCCAAGTTTCCATGCTGCCCCATCTCTCCATCATCTTTTTCCTATTCTTTTTCCTCACTTCCTCCTTTTGATTTCTTTTACTCTCTTCCCTTCTCCTCCTAGCTCCTCTCCTTCTTTCTTCTTTCTTTCCTTGTGTCTTTCTATGTATCCCACAGTGATTTCAAACTCAAAGTTGGTATTCTGCTTTTTAGCATCCCTAACCTTTGACTGCTGTCACCAGGCTAGCTCAGAGAATCTAAGTTTCTTGTTGGGTGAGTGATATGCCAAAGGAACCAGTTTTCTAAATACTGCCTCTGTCAGGGAAGTCCATCACTTATAGCTAGGGCTATACTTTGAACGTGAGGACCTTTACAAGTTTTTGATTAATGTCCATGAAGACAAAGTCAGTAGTTCAACTTCCTTACATACACTTTAGCTTCCCCCAAGTCAGTTGGTTATCTATATGATATTCAAATTTCCACATATACACAAACAAATTTAATAGAAAATAAGGCCGTGGCTAAAATCCTTGGATCAAAGGAGCATAGAGAAAATTAAACCTGTGCATAGATAACAACAAAGGCAGAGCTACAGGAAGATAGCTCAATATACTACTTTGCAGAGTAGACACAAAAGTCCTTCAAAAATTGAACACAGTGACATCATAAGTCCTTTCCCTCAAAGAGTCAAATTCTACGAAGAAAGTTGAAAACAGAAGGGAAGGAATACTATTGTTATTAATTTGAAAGTACAAATAATCTTATATATTCTTTTTACTTGATATTGTAGAAGAGATACATTATTGCTTTACATACTAGAGGAATATGGAGCTATTCCACTCAGGCTGTAGCAAAATCATAAAGTATTGAAATTTATTCCTGCACTGGCTGGTATAGAATAAATAAAGATAATATTGATGCTTTCGGGCAACAGTCTAACATATGTCTATACCTAAGTGGTCATGGAGAACTGTTAGTATATTCTCTATTTCCTTTTTTTAAGTTTGGTTTTCTTTTGCTTTCTGTGGTGGATCAACTGTTTAACTACCACTTACTTTCATCCCTCCCATCTTATTTACCTTATATTCTTACCTTTTTCAATTTTTATGTTTAGCCAAGGCTAAGAACAATCTCTGTATCTGAGGCTAGACTTGAAACCTCACTCCTCCTGCCGTCACTTTCTAAAAACTGTGATTGCAAGTATGTGGCACTGCGCGTGGCTGGCCCTTTAGCCTTGGTGACGTTTTCGTTCATCTTAAGTTGTTATTACTACATAAAGGAGTGATGACCTTAAGAAACAATGTATGTTATTGCCTTCCTTAGGGTTTCTATGGCTGTTATAAAACACCAGGACAAAGGCAACTCAAAAAAAGGAAAGAGTTTATTCCAGATTACAACAATCAGGTTACACCACATCATCAAACCAAGTCAAGGAGGAACTCAAGCCTGGGACGTGGTGTCAGGAACTGGTGCAGAAGTTCATGGAAGAATGCTGTGTACAATTGTTCTGCATGGCTTATCCAGTATGATTTCTTATTTCACCCAGGGCTATCAACCCATGAGTGTCACTGTCCACAAATGACAACATCAATATCAGTCACTAATTAAGAAAATGTCCCACAGACCTGGATATAAGCCAGCCTTACAGAGACACTTTCTCAATTGATATTCTCTCTTCTCAAATGACTCTTTGCTTGTGTCAAGTTGACAATATAAATCTAGCTAACAGTAATGTTTAATATTTATCATATATATGTATATACCTATATATACACAAAATGTTCCACATATCTATGTTTTACAATGTTATTAAGTCACAATTTACAAAACATGAAACTACTCATAGAAATGTATAAAAATTTTGGTAAGCCTAATGCAAATTAAGATTACTACAATCCTGACTTAAAATTATTTCTGTGCCCCAATGAGAACTTTGAACTTGCTTACAGTTAATCTTTTTTTTTTTTTTTTTTTTTTTCTCATAACGAGCCCAGCCAAACACTAGTCCAATCTCAGGATACAGAAATTTTCCTTTTCTGCCTGTTTCACATGAATTGGCATGTGGCATATATGGGTTTTGTGCTTGGCTCTCAGCACAGTGTTTCTGAGATTCAACTAGTTTATAGCATGAATATGTGGTTTGTTTTTCTTGTGTCATGACCATAGGTGGTTTAGCCATCAACCAGTGTAAGCATCTCTCTTAATTTTCTCATTTACCTCACAGCACTTAAAGAACTTTTTTGCTGGCTTCCCTTTATACGCTATAGATATCAGAAGTCACAAGCTTAATATCGTTCTGCTATCGGACAGAATATGAAGCACTCATTGGGATTTCATTATCTTGAAGTTAGACAACCCTGGATAATTATTGACTTTGTGTTCTATAACCTATCATCTACCTAAACTAGCCAGTTACTAATTAATCAAAGATGCTAGAATTTAAATGCGACCCCAACTTTCACTAAATTTTTCAGTACACAAATGCTGATTTTTTTTTAGATGCTCATACATGTAAGGTCAACACTGAACCACAGGAACAAGATTTGGGGAAAGAATTACAAAGAAAGAATCTTAATTAAAAGAACATGCTTAAAATATATTACAATATTCTAGCAGTGGTAGTAGGACCTGTTTTTCTCAGCAAAGCTTTAACGCCTCATGAACACACAGAACGCTAATCTCAAGCTAGTTAAAAATGCCAGGTTCACGTGATGGCAAAAAGAAATGTGTTTCCTGTGGTGAATTTGTGAGAAGAAACAAAGCCACAAGGAAATATTACAAAATATGCTGCTGTATGTGCTAACAGGCTTTGGGAGATCTTTTATTCTGTTTATAATCAAAATGCTGATATTGGTTGACACAAATTCAGATTGTGTAAACAAAGAAGAGAAAAACAAGAGAAGGAGTAGAGGATTAAGCAGAGTATTGTATAATTTATGAACCAGTGGAAAATGATAGAATATAACAAAAAAAAAATCACTGAGCCTTATTAACCATGCATTCTTTGGAAAATAGATACATTCTAAGCACCATTGAAACATATTCATTGTATGCCCAATGTACCTAATTTATAATTAGCTTTTGGTAGCAATCCTATATTTTATGAATTTTAAGTGAGCAGATACGATATTTTCTACAAATTATGTTCTTTCCACCCATCCTTTTCTTTCTTTATTTATTTCTTTAACAGCAAAGAAAGCCTTGGGGGAAAGTCCACAACAAATTCTTGATACTTCTTTGACATTATTTCCAATGAAGTTTCACTTCGATGGTTTTATTTTCTCTGAACTATGCCTAAGTTCTTAACATTTGTAAGTAGTAAAACCTTTGCTTCATTAAACAAAGTCCTAGGAATACAACAAATCTCTATACTGTAGGTCAGGGGCAGGAGTTTTGTCATAACGTTCTCTACTGAATGGCTGGAGAGAGAAATGGAGTCTCAAGGATGTAAGATAATAGCATCATTTCATGGGTGTTTGAGTGTACTTTATATCTTTTTATACTGCTTTGCTTGGGAATCAAGAGTTCATATTTCTAAAGATACATAAACTATGTGATATTTTTAGGGAAATAATTCTATATTCAACAAAATCTCTTCCTAATTTTGACTCTATTTTGATTTCAGAGCCCTTCTTCCATGCATAACCAATAGTAGTATATGCTGCCTTCCTTTAAAGATTTTTCATATTATAAGTATGAATATTATCCCTGCATATTTGTATGAGCTCCATGTACATGTCTGGTGCCTATGAATATCAAAAAAGATATCAGATCTCCCAGAACTTGGATTATAAAATTTCACCATATACAATTTGGGACCTGGGAACCAAACCCCAATTTTTTTTTTTTTTTTTTTTTTTTTTTTTTTTTTTTTGCAAGAGCATTCAGTGCTCTCACCCACTGACAAATTTCTCCAACCCCAAAGAGTAAAATGCTGTAGCTTCCAATAAAACAGTCTAGAATTTCTTGGTAGGAAAAATGTATTACTAATTTATCAAAATTGTCTAGCAACACCCAGGAAATGACAGTGACCTTGTGTACATCATTTCTTCACTATTTCCTTTCACTCAAATCCTTTGGAATTAAAGACCTCGTACAGGCATTCTTCATATAGGTAATGAAAAAAATATATGTAGCAGGCACTGTGATACACTGAAGCACTGAATAAGGACTAGAGGAAGTAAGTCTCTGCCTCATCACAACCGCATTCCAGTGTAAGCACAAACAGAATATTGTAGCTGAGTATACAGAACACCAAAGACTAGCTAATAATAACAGAAAGGCAGATATGGGGGAAAGGCCACATAAAATGCTAAGAGAAGGGTAGGAACATAGCTGAATTGATAGAAGGTTTTCCTAGCATACACAGAGCCCTGGCTTACATCCCTCTGCTATATAATCCAGTGATGGTGAGGAATGCCTGTAATCCTAGCATTTGGCAGGCAGAGGCAGGATGATCAAACATCCAAGTTCATCCTGAACTACACAATAAATTTGAGTCAGTCCTTGGGTACATGAGACTGTTTCAAAAGTCTTCCCTCCTTCCTACCTCTCAAAAAAAGGGGGGAAAACTTAAGAAAAAGAATCATGAATATACCATATTGAAATGGTAGGATGGAGAGGTAAATCATTAGATCACAAAGTCCTTGTAAAGGCTCTTAAGCAGAAATGTGATTTAAAAGTTCAAGTCATCTTCGTGGTTCTGAGTGCAGCCTTTAACAGTTGAGCCATCTCTCAGGGCTCACATGGACTCACATAGGCCGAAATGACAAGCGTAGGCCTATAAGGGTTTGCACTAGGTCCTCTGTGTATATGTTACACCAAGCTGTTAGTTGGGTGTTTCTGTGAGAATCCTGCGTGGGAGTGGGTGTATCTCTGACTCTTTTGCTTGCTCTTGAGACTCTTTTCCTCCTTGTTGGGCTGCCTTGTCCAGCCTTCTTATCTTACTGTATCTTGCTTTGTTCTGTTTGGCTGTCTCTTCCTAGAGGCTGTCTCTTTCTGAAGCAGAAATGTAGGGGGAGCAGATCTCGAGGATAGGGGAAATGGGGTGAACTGGGAGGAACAGAGGGAGGGTAATCTGCGGTTGGGCGTTCTGTAGGCAAGAAGAAACTATTTTCAATTTTAAAAAGTGCAAGCCATGTCTTATAACTAACCAACCAGGCTTTCCGTCTACCTTGCTCAAAGCCTGGTTCAGCCAGCATTGTTACTCTCTTTTATTACAGTAAACCTTGAGACCAGCTGGTCTCTGTTTCTATAGTGCTCAAATGCATTTGGATATGAAAGTGCAATGGAAGACACATGGTGATAAGCCAGGACCCAGAGCACACATACGGAGCTGCATGATGGGACTCAAAAGTAAGAGAGGATATAATAGATGATTCATTTTAAATATAGCCTAGGAGAATAATTGGCACATACCATGAATTTTTTGTGGAGATGCAAGGCTACTGTACAGGACCAATGGAGATACCATGTTGCGAATTACTCAGTTGTAATGCATTGCCTTTGAAGACTTGTGAATCAGTGATCATAGTGGGAAGAGATATAGACAGAAATCAAGGGCCTGAGACATCTTGCAAGCACTCCAAAATGTAGAGGGTTGGAGAGATAAAAAAGGAACTTCAAGAAATAAGGAATTTTTAAAAAGCTGAGCCACTGTGGTACACTGGAATCTGGAAGGAGTCAGCCAGATCTGCAGGTTTCATCCACAGTCTTCAAACCTCCCCTCCATTGGATGAATCTGAGCCACAGAACAGGACCACCTATCCCCTTGTAGCCCATTATCTATAAACTGGGTTCTGTTCTTGAGCACTTTTAATTATCCATATTCATGCATCACCTTGCCCGTGTAGTGATCGCTAATATTTCTCCCAAGTACTGAACTACCTTTTTTGACTGTCCTGCCATTCTACAATTAGTCCCCGGGGAGTCAAGTCTCCAAGTCTCACCAATGTCCACATCCTTAACATATCTGTAATCCAAAATCCATCTTTCTATTAATGTAAAGGTAACTCTAAAAAAAAGGAGAAGGTCTTCAGCAGCTGTCTGATGCTTTAAAGGCAAGGCAGAACTCAGGGTTCTCCACAGTGAGTACCCTAACCCTCCTCACTAGTCTGATACCATATATTACAGCTACATAACCCATTAACTCTTGATTGTTTAGGGGCTCAGATGTAGCCTCAAGACTGTATGTAAATTGTTCTTCTCATATGACTGCCCCTCTTTCCTCCTATCTATATAGCATGTCTCCATTTAGATGAGATTTCACTCAGGAATCCACAGCAGTGACTCCTGTGAGATTTTTGGCTATTTCGGCAATGGTCACTACCTCTCTCTCCCTCATTTCCTCCTTCCCTTAGCCTCCCACCTCCCACTACCTCTCTCCCTCCCATTCCTCCCTCTGTCTCTCTGTGTCCCTTTTCCTTCTCCACCCCTCTGTTTTGTTTTGGCAGCATTTCATCATGTAGCTGAGGTCAGACCGACTAGCCTTAATGTATGCCCTCTCTTCTCTCTCCTAAGTTTTGGGATTGTGTTCATGAGCTCTGAAACCTAGCTACAGCATTTATTAATTGATTTTTAATTAACAATGTTTTATTGTGCTAGGTTTACTCCCTAGAACATTGTCAGAAACACTGCATATATTAAATAATTAATGGCTAAATACATAATTGGCTGAAATTTTCCCTTGCTCTTTGCTCTTACCTGAGTAACAGAAAGTCTATGCGTTTTCAAGGTCTTCCCCTTTGCCTCTATATGGCCATGTCTGAGAGCCCAAAGTATACATTCATAATATGCATAGAGAAAGTCTGTTCCCATATGCTCAAAATGGACACTGCTCCTGCCAAGCATCTCATCCATTGCAGCCTGGCCTTCCCTTCCCCAGAACTGTGTGGTTCATGACTGCAGGCACAAGTGGGTGTGTTCTACTTCTGGAAAGGAGGTGGAGAGCTTGTGAATCTGGCAGACACGAGAGAACTTCTAGAACTTCTTACAATTCTTCGAAAACATGAGGAAATATCTTAACTGGAGCTCAGTGGAATTCCTTTTGTTCCGCATCTTCATCAGTAATGTATAAAAAATTCTTTCTGTTTTTATCTAAAACCTTTCTTAAAACATGATTTGTAGTTAGCCTAGGGAGCATACTTCATGTTATTATATCAAATTGACACATCTAGAGACAGACAGAAATAAATCATATCCTCATGAACTCCCTATCCCTCCCTTGGATCTCACTAAACACAAGTTAGATTGTACACATTTAACTGTAGTAGATGTAAAATCTTCTAAAAACTAATATCAAGTTCACACTGGTTTCTTTCCGGGTTTCTATAATAAAACAGCCCATTAAAAATAACTTTTAGGAGGAGAGTTCATTTTAGATTATGATGTGAGGTGTAATCTATCATAGCAGAAAGTCAAAATGGGAGCTTGAAACACTTGGTCAAATGGCATTCACAATCTGAAGAGGAAAGCAATAAGTGAATGATTGCTTCTTAGCTTACTTTCTTCTCAGGAACCTACTCAGGAAATGGTTCCATGACAGTGGGCAGGTCTTCCACCTCTATTAATATAATTAAGCTTCTGCTCCCACGGGCAAGCCCAGAACACCATAATTTAGGAAAGACTGGATTCTGTCAGATTGACAGTCACTGCTAACAGCCACCTAGGTTTAACCAGAATACCTATTGTCATTACCTCTCCTGTATAAATCCCTGTGAGATACTGTCCAGAAAATGTGGAGTTCTATTGCACTAACCAAGGACAACACAAGTAGTAAACATTGAACCCCTACTCTGATCTACCCAATGAACAGGACATTTACACTATTTTTCGAGAGTGGGGACTTACTCTGACATGGACTCTGGTGCCCCATATTTGACCACTTCCCCTTGGTAGGGAGGCCTGGTGACACTCAAAGAAGACTTGATAGCCTGTGACCGTATAGTGGGGGAGGAGGTCCCTCTTGGTCTTAGACCTAGGGGAGGGGAATAGGGTAAAGCAGGAGGGAGTGAGGAATGGGAGGATACAAGTGATGGGATAACAATTGAGTTGTAATCTGAATAAATTAATTAAATAATAATAAAAAAAGAAAAAAAAAGAAAAATTTCTGACCATTAAAAAAAATGTCGTATTTAGAGTTAAACAGACTAATCCCTGACTCGGTGTGACCTCTGCATTTTTGCAGCATGTGTTAGAAGTGATAGTGTTATGTTTAATATCATTCTTTGCTACTTGGAAAGGTTTCTTCTAGCGTCCAGTTCTGCCCATATCACTTGGTTAACAATGTTCCCATAGTAATCTGTGTCTAACATAGCTTGCTCTCTATTCTAGCCAAGAGACACTCTTTAGCCTGCTTCTCCAGACTTGGAAGCCTATAATCTCCTGCTCTTTTCCTTTATCCCTTTAAGATAAAGCAATGCCAAATATTTTTGAGGACCTTATCAGAATACACCTAACTTTCACTTCATTCTTTTCTTTAATTCTGGGAAGCATGTAGAATTACACATGTCCACCTCTTTAAGTTAGTCTCTTCTCAAAGAATGACAATACATTACTAAAAAGTATATAGACAGCATGCCTTGCACTGACAGCCTTTTCATATCTACCATAAAGGATGATTTTTGAACACGTGTTATTTTTAAACTATTCTTACCTACATCTTTGGAAATCTGATTATCAGAATCTCCTTCAGCAAAAATATTACCAGAGGTTAACAGAGTCACATTTAGGCTAATATAATCTGTAAATCCAAGGTTTTTCCACTTGAAATGCTTTTTAACTAACCATTTTAATATATGTTACATATTACAGTTTTTCCTTCCTTAAATTAACATGTTCCTAAGCTTCAGTGTAAAGACCTCAAAAGAAATGCCCCCTTATTTATTTAAATGGCCCATCCTGTAAATGTACATAAGCGCGCTAAGAACAGAGTGTGTGGCTAATGTCTTTCACTCATGTATAAACTGGGGAACATAAAAAAAAAAAATACAGGATCAATATGCAATTAGGCATCATCATCTTTATTAAGCAAAATACTGAGCTATTAAAAACTATAGAATATCTCTGGTGGATGGTTCACTTCCCAGACTTACATGCAATTGCTTTTCTTGAAATATTTACCATGGTACGCTGGCCAGAAGAAATTATTCTCAAATCTCTCCATGAGTAAATATAATTTGCAGAGGGCTAGTTTTGGCTGTTATCATCATTTTTCTTCTTATGTCCACTTTCTCATCATTTAATGTAATATCCTATCTTAGTTGCCCTGTTGGAATTTTTCCTAATTAATGTGATTTTCTTCAGCAGAAATTCTGAATGCTAGAAAAATCATAATAAATACTCTGAGACTATTTAAGTTCAGGCTTAATGAATAAGTTGTGACCTAGTACTGGCTCCTAAAGGCCATTTTGTTTTATTCCAAACCTCCAAGGCTATTTTTAATTTGGAGGCAGAATATAAAATAAAGGGAAGTTCCCTATTTGTCTTAAAGTATTTCTGGAGTTGGCAGAATGACCCTCCAGTGAGAAGCCACCAAGGCCTGCCAATCTTATAGTGGGTCTCAAGAGCATATTGAAGTGCTGCCTTTGAGCACTGAACATAATATTTATTACCATGGAGTGTCTTCTAACTGCACTTCAAACCTAATGCTATATAATGCAAAGTCTCAACTGTAGGTTGGCTCCTGGACATCACAGCTTCAGAATTTGCTTGTTTCCATCATACTGACTTTAAGAATAGTTCATGGTTAACAATCAACTTCTAGGTTAGACTCTAGTTTCTTTCCAGATCTGGGCAACAATTAGGAGGCATTTGTTGCCCATTCATTTATGAGAAACATTTTCATTCTTTAAATTTACCATATAATATCAAATTGCCCTTTAGCCTATATAAGTTATCCGTACCATCCATTTGCAGTTCAGTTTCAAGGTATTATTTGTTTTCAAGAATCTGAGACTATTTTGAGATATCTTATGATAAGCAAGATACAAACACACACACACACACACACACACACACACACACACACACGAAAAGATTTCTGATTAGAAAGTGCAGACATGATATATGGCCACCCATCCATTTTCTTGGCTGCATCCATATGCCAGGCCAGATTAATCATCAACAAAATGAAGGTTTACACCATAGGGGAAATGTAAGGCATCACTAAGTACTATTTTAAGAAGCACAAAAGATTAGCTATACAATAGCAGTATTTCTTTGTTTATTTGGCTTGGGTTTTTGTTTGTTTGTTATTTTTTACAATTAAGTGTATCTGTGCTTCTACATGAACACATATGTGTATAGTTTTGTTTTCTTTGTTTTAGTATGCAATTAAATTTCATAGTTTGCCCCAAATCTCTCAGAACGTGGGCCAGAGATGAACCTCATTATCAGACACTCTTGTTTTACACTGCTTCCCAGGGATTATGACTTTAGCCTGTAATTCTAGAATGCCCCAGAGGAATATTGCTTATAGAATGCTGTTCATAAAGGTTCCAAGTGTGTGGAATGCTTTCTTGATTGACTAAGTCAGTGACACATGAAATCTGAGCAGACTTCTACAGTCACGCTGATGACAAAAGGCATTAAGAAAGAAATCCTGATGCTGTTGCCAGGTCACAGGAGTGACTACTTGTATTAGCAACTTTGAGGGTGCCCACTCTGTAGGAGGCTCCTTGCAGCTCAACTGTGGGCACTGCCATTTTTATAGCCCTTCTCTTAAATGTAGGGCTCATGGACACTGTGTGCTCAAGGAAAGGAGCCATAATCTATACCACTGGATATGTGTACCAACAGGAAATGTGAAGACAAGTGGGCAATTAAGGATTCCAAATAAGCTTTTTAAAACAGTAGTATTAATTTCGTGAGGGGAAAGGGAGAGATGTTTTGTGTATGTGGTGGTCAGGCTTTTAAGAGTTAGTTCTTGCCTTCCATCTTGCTGAGAGAGGGACTGTCTTGTTATTTCTCCTGCTGTGCCGGGCACCTTAGCATAGCTGGCCTATGAGCTTTCTGCAGATTTTCCAGTCTTGGCCTCCCATCTCCAAGTAAGGCATCTAGGATTGCAGATGCAGGGTACCTTATTTGGCTTTTCTCATGGGTCCTTGAGTTATCAAGTCTGTGTGGCTTGTGCTTTTACTCACTGAGCCACCCTCCACCGCCCTCTGTTTTGTGTTTTAATTAGCAGAGCCAGAAGCTTTCTTACTATTGTAGAATCAATTTTATAACTTAGAAAAGTAAATGGCAGGTGTCATTCCTGTCCCCGTGACCCCAATGTGCAGTGTCATGTCTCCAGGCTAAGAGAATTTGAACATGCTTCCTTAGAGAGTCCTGCTTTACACTGTGGCTAAGAGATTTCTTTTTCCAATGCACCCCTCATTTCCCCCTAGTGCTTTCCACTTCTTGGACTCTTCGCTTCTTCCTTTCCGTTTCTTACTAAGCCATAGTTCTCAGGCAAAAATAAAGTGAGGTCAGGAGTGCATGTGTATGCATTACTGGTTCATAGAGTGAACATTAGTACTTTGTTCTTCACTGTTTCAATATCTAGGCAGTGGGTAGACTATTTTTTTTAATCTATCTTTAGCAAGTTACCACTTGGTATGTACAAGCTTTCACTGACATTTTTTCTACAGCCTAAGAACCTTGAGTCTACTTTCCCACCTTAGTGTTTTTTATCATTACTCCGAAGGAACAAAGTGATAGATGTAGAACAAAGCCGAGGGCAAATTCCTAGTGAGGTTGACACGCATGAGTTTTCAGAGTTCTTAAATTAAACACAAAGAACGGGATAAAAGAGTGCATCATGTTTATTCTGAGGGTCTTAGGGTGGGGGTCATGCATGGCGCTGCTCACATGTGGAAGTTAGAAGACAACCGAGAATCAGTTTTCCACTTTCTATCATGTGAGACCTGGGCATAGAACTCAGGCCTGTCGGATGGTATCTTTACCATAAGAACATCCTTACCAGCTTGAGCCTTGCATCTTGCCATTTAAACTCTAGCTGAGAGATGACAGGAGACTCTCTGAGATGCATGTTAGGTCTCAAGCTATAGGGCTTTGTGGTTTTGCTCTCAGGTACAGAGGCCTAAAGAAGATGATGAGGTACCAGGGATATTAAGGCAATATAGAAAGACTGAAAGAGATCCACAAGAGAGCTCAACTGCCATCCTAGGCCAGTGTGGTCAAGACCAACCAGAATTAATTATTGTTCACCGTGCCAATGACCCTACTACCTGCCACCCCGTGTTCCACACAGGCTCCTGAAAATGTAAAACATGGACACAATGGAGTGCACACAGAAATTAAGACTTGCGAAAGGTAAAGAATCCGATATGCTCTACCTATATGTGAAGTTAGATCTTAATTTTTATTAGCAACATTTTAAGAATGTCTTTAAAAAGACTACATGCCTTGGAATTATAGGTTGTCCATAGCTTGATGACATGTAACATAGAGAATAAAACAAAGAAGGAAACACCCAGAAGAAAGTGTAGTTGGCTATGAAGCATACATAGTAGAGTCAACTGGGCTTACAAATGTTTGGTGTTCTTAATCGTACTGTCTCCACATTACAGAACAAAGAGGCAAGGCACAAGAAGACCAGGGTGTTTCTCAGTGTGATTAAAAATGATGCAGTCAAGATTTATTTGTACAGATACATGGATCGAGAGACCCTCCGATCCTCATGTATTTCCCACGTAACACAGGCAGGCTAATTGAAATAGCTAGATAATGGGAATATATTATTTTAAATTATGCACTAGACTATTCTCCTGAATCATGAAGAAAATTGCCTACATTTCCACTTACCTTTAAATGCGCATATAAAAATTATTGATATCTAAATTTAAAAAGTCTTCATCATCAGAATAAGAAATCTATTAAACATATTATTCAACCTTGTCTTTGAAAACTGACCACAGGTTTTTTTTTTTTTTTTTTCATCCTAAGCTTGCTTAATGAGGGGGATTAAATACTTGGCAGAAGAATTAAAAGACCAATTACAGAAAAGTTCTACTAAGTATATATTGGTTTTTATCTCATATGAGGGAGACAAATGCTGGAGAGTGTAGTGGATAAATATACTCTAAAGCACAAAACAACTGTAGAACACGGAATTAAATTGTCTGGATTTGATCCTACTAGCACTTTTGGTCATTAGCATGAGAAAAATCTGTATTTTTCCCGAACTGATAAATTCACATCACCAATTAATAGAATAACTGATGATGAGGGGGATGCTGGGAATCTCAGATACCCTGACACTTTGAAAATCTTATTTACCAGAATTAATGTTAGATCTAATGGAAACAAATTTGCTATTTACATAATCCAGAGGTGACAGATAACAGCACGCAGTTGTGAGTCAAGTAAGAAAAATTGTTACTTTAATCCTCAACATCCTACAAATCAATCAACACAACAAATTATCAGTGTGATAACATATTCAACACATTTGACATTTACATTAATTGGAGGTAATGAAGAAAATATTTTTTGTTGTTTGTTGGATGAAGTTAAATGGTCTGGAAATGCATATGAATAAAACATCATTACTCCTCTCACTCACACCTGTTCAAACTTCTATTGACAATTTGATATTTTCATTAGAGCCCAAATGGAAACACCACAAGCACAAATGACAACTTTTACACTCAAATGATAAAAGTAAACAAGGAGCTTTTTTTTCCCCCTTGCCCAGCTCTCTTCCACCCCGGGCGTTGTGACAAGTGCTTAACTAGCCCCCAAACACTGCCACTTAGTCATGACTTCTGGTTTTATAAATTATTTACAGTTTGCTAGGTATGAGGCTGGTGGAAAATGCCTTTCTTAGCTGCTTGATTGACAATATAATTATATTGTGTGTTTTTGTTTTAAGCACTGTTATGCAGAATTGTAATGCCATAAAAAGTAAATAGGAATTTTATGAGCTTTTAACTTTGACAAGGTCATGCTGAAGCATACCGAAGAGATGTCATGAAAAGCCATAGCCGTTATTAGGCATGTCCTATAAAGTGCCATCACACCTCCAGCTTCATTTGGGTTAAAACACACATTTACCACTGGCTACCTTAGCCCCAGGAGCCGGGGAATAATGTGAACCACACAAGCCACAGTTAGTCGTTCAGAGCTGCTTTCACCTTTTTAATGGGAGATTGGTTAATAGGTTGCACTTTATAAGTATAACAAATGCAATATCGTTGGCTTTAACTTTGATTTGATCTCTTGTCAGATCTTACAATATATGAGAGGTTTGAGAGGTTTCTTCCCCCGCCCCCCTGCCATTTACTTATTTTTAATGACATTATTAGTTTCTTCTTCTCTTTCTCTTTTGGGATCACATAGAAAATCACCATATGAGTTGGCATTGAACTTCTAATCCTCCTGTTCCATTCTACTGTGGGTTCTGGGGATCTTATTTAGATTATCAGGCTCCTGCAGTGAACACTTTACCCTTCTGGGTCCTCACACTAGCTCGGTGGGAGGAACATTTATACTAACGTGGTAGTACGGTCAGCGGAGGTAGAGTAGTGAAGGGGGGAAAGACTTTGAGGTTGCACTGGTGACTGAAGTGTTGATGAAGGAAGAGGAAATAGAAGCAGTGGCGGAACAAAATGTGGTAGTAGTGACAGCTGAGGTAGAAAGGGAGATGAAGTTGGAGGTGCAAAGGGTAGTGGGTTAGGTAGAGACAGTGTTGGTTCTAATGTTGTTGATGAAGGCAATGGCAGTGGTGGTGGAGGTGGTAGAAGCACAGACAGACGGGAAGCAGTCGGGTGTGAAGGTGTTCTGAAGGTAGTGGTTTAGGCGCTGGTGGTGGCGCTGGTGGTGGTAGAAAGAAAGGGGGAAGGGGACAGGAGATAGTGTAGAAACATTGGTTTCAGTGTGGCTTGGTGGAGGTGATGTTTCTGGTGGTGGATATAGGGACAGAAGCAAAGTAGAAATGGAGCTAGTGGTGGTGCATGTGGAAAGGAGAGGTAGAGGTAGAGTTGGTGGAGGTGCTGCTGATAGATGGGGAGGAAGAGGTGGCCGTGGTGGTCATCAGCTAGAGGGAGAAGCTGAAGGGGAAATAAAGGGGGTGCTGGTAAATAATATCAATTCTTGCTGTAATAAGAACATCTCTTAGGTCATGGCTGTCATCAGGAGCTCTCCTGTGGTGGCCCAAATTTGTTGCAGAAATGTCTACTCAAAAAAAAAAAAAAAAAAAAAAAACAACAACAACAACACTGCAAACGGGACCTTTAAATTAAAGAGAACAGATGGGGCTCTAAGGTCTTTCCCAAAAGGCCCATATACTCTGCCAAACTCACTTTATCTGACTTGGCAGAAAGTGGGAGCTACATCTACCCAGCTGGGCATTGAACACATGTTGCTAGCTGAATGCATCCAAACACTGTTCTTCATGTAGAATAAGGCCTGAAGGGCAGTTTTGATGGATTCTTTGCTTTCTTAAAATTATCTGCTTTGTAAATGGAATGTTTCTCAGTAATTTTGCCTTTATCCTGATGTAAGCTCCTAGCATTGTAGCGGTATCCGCAACCTTTAGAGTCTGCCCTCCTGTCTTGCACCAACAAGATGAATACATTCATATTGGTCTTATGCATCTTGTACCAGCTTTGAGACTGCGACAACATACTTTTTCATTTCTTTCAAGTCATTTATTTTTTATGCTCAGTCTCCATGGCTGCTCTAAGAAAATGAGAAAGAATACTGCATGATGATGGTGGCACTGGCGGGGCACAAATGTCACTTCAGACTTTCTTGTCAACCTGTATTCCAAACGCTGTCCATCTTGGCTGAGAATGAGTGATTGCTCAGTGGCAATTCTTCTGATCCGTCATCTAGGAGTAAATTGTTCTGAATAATGACCTATTCCATCTTTCCCCCTTAGAATATATATTACAAGATGCCTAGAAAAACACAATTTCAACTCAGTGGTAATTCAAGATCACCATAAATGCAAGGCAAATGTCTTTGAGTCTTCGGTCCCTCAAATTTGAAGCATGCCATGAGTCACAATGTAAACCCCCCCACAATTGTCTATATCCATCTACTTTCAAAATACTGCTGGAAAGTGAACGTGTGTGGAAAATGCAATTGAAACATCATGGGCATTCTTTATATGTTTGGGGAGTTTACTTTTGCAATAATTCAGTATGGAAATAGAAATTTGTTTTCCTCCTCAGTATGGTTGCAAAAGCCAGAATAATAACTTGATTACTTTCCTTGAGAAACTAAACAGTCTCCTCATCAAGCGCTTGAGTGGGCTGTTGCAAAGCCATCTTTAGCTCTGCACTAATGAGGGGCAAATTCCACCTTCTCTTGTGTGTCACAGGCAAGAATATTCAAATCTCATTTGTTGTCATTGATTTGTCATTGAGGGTGTTCACAAAGGAGACTTTTAGAAATGCTTGTAAAATTTCTCTAAGAGGATGAAAGAGTCCTAGTTTTGTGCCAGTACCTGAAACAGCTTTGAGCCCATCTTTAGATACTAAAACAGTTTCAACTCACGTGCTTTATGTAAACCATGCATACATGTGTTTATATACATACATGCACACGTGCATGTATAGTTTCACACACAAATATATACAAGTATCATCTTGTGATATATACAAGACCATAAGAAAGTTAAAAATATGCTATGATATCTAATTTTAATAGATTATTCAAAATGTATTTTTGTATGAAAATATACTATAATATTTGTGATGAGTTATTTTAGATTGACACTAACATTATGAGCTAGGCTGGCTTGGAATTCATTAAGTGACATGGCAACCCTCTTGCCTCAGCCTTCAAACTACTGGGGTCAAAGATGAGAGGTGCCACACGGAGCTGGGTTTCTAGCTTATGGAGAGCCATCACTAGTCTTCATTTCTTCTTGCAATCCTGCACCCTGCATTGATTTGAACTCAGTAAGAATGTAGAAACAGGGAATAAGGATGGAGATGCGCCAGCAGAAGGCAAGGAAACTCACTGTGTTTAGTATGTACAGCATGAAGGAGTGAGGGAAAGTCACTTTAAATACGAGCTAAATATTGATCATTTGCATGAAATATTTTTATCTCTCAGCTTCCCTCTTTTACCAAAAGGCCATAACTAATTCAAGTTTGCATTTAAGAAATGAAAATAAAATATCAAAACTAGATATTTTGCAATATTATCAATATTTTGTAACCATTTTTTAATCTGAGTAACTGTGTGAAAGCTAGAACACCCCCACTTGGATTAAATGCTAATTTAATTAGCATGTATTTATCAAATAACTACCTTGCTAGCTCTTCCAGTGAATACAATAGGGAAAACCTGTGTTTTATTCCCCAGTGGAGAAACTGTGGTAATGTTGCAAGAAGGGCAGTAAGAATCCCACTCCAGGTTGTTAAGTCTCATTCTCTACATTGGCAGTGGGAGGAGAGCAGGGACTGCCTCTGGCAAGAACTCGGGTGCACTCAGTTTGATCTCTTACTCTAGGCGGGACAGACTTGGGGGCACGTAGAGGAGGGGGATACAGGCTATCCTGATGAGACCTGATATGTGGAGGTCAGATGGTGAGGGAAGAGCCTTCCCCTTCAGAAGTCCAAGGGACAGGAATAGATTGGACAAGGGAAAAAGGGTGGGAACGGAAAGATAAGAGTGAGTGGAGAGCAATCGGGATGTAATGTAAATAAATTGTAATAAATTAAGAAAAAAGAAAATGACTTTCATAAATAACTTTAATAGCTCAGTAAATAAATAAAAGATGAAAGATGAAGAAGAAAAGAAGAAGAAGAAGAAGAAGAAGAAGAAGAAGAAGAAGAAGAAGAAGAAGAAGAAGAAAGAAAGAATCCCATTCTAACGAACTATAGTTGAACACTAGGTAAGCCCTGCGTATGGTAAAGGCAGCTCCGAAGAGCATGGCTAAATTTGCTGAAATCTCAGAATCACTCTGAAAAAGGCAGACGTCACAGTCTCTCTCCAGATGTTCAGATGAGGCAGACTGAGGCCAAAGCCTGAGCATCTGAGCTTTTAGCAAGCTCTCTAGGTCATCCTGTTCAAACCAGCGTTCTAACAATGATGTCCCTGGCTCGATGTAATTCTAAATCTGTTTGATTTTGTATCTTCCTTCTTTGGGCCTCGGAAATGGGAACAGTAGCAGTATGTTCTGCGAATGTTCCTTGATATATGAATTAATAGAGGTAAAGATACTGACACAGACACTGTATCTGATCTACCGCACAGAGACCAGGGACCGGACTGGGAGTCAGAGACTGAAAGAACTGGAGAACACTAGGTGAGTGGGCTCCCGCACAGTGCAGACCACAGCCAGGTCTGACCCCTGGTAAACCAACAGCCCACGGAGGACCTGAACGCACTTTCAAGACTTTGGAACGGAACCCATCTGCAGTCTGCAGCTGGCCTCTATAGCCCCAGGCGCAGTGTGTGAGGCGGTGGAACACTGGAGCTCCTGGCCTGGAGAAGTCTCAGGGAAAGAGGCAAATCTGTCCTTAGACACCCTCAGCTGCTCCACGCCAGTCCACAGACAGCCCCGGAGGCCGTGTGGAAGCCCATGGTGTCCAGCAACAGTATGCGCAATTTGAATAGGTCCACATTGGACCCAGGAAGCCGGCCTCAGCGGACCGAGCCTGCAAAATTGGGCGGATAGAACCAGGCCTGCACAGTCCCCACGGCCCGACAGGGACTCCCATGCTTGTGAGAGAAGCTGGACTGCCCTGAAATGTCTGGAATTGTGTCTGAATTGCGGCCATACCTCAGTGAGACTGAACGGCCAAAGGTGCACAATCTAGACTGGTCTGCTATCTAGACTGGTTCGGGCAGGAAACTGGCTGCAGGTCACGGAGGTTCAGGGCTGGACAATTGGGCAGATAAAGCTGGCCCAGACAGTCTGTTTGGCCCGGCAGGGACTCCCACACTTGTGAGAGAATCTGGACTGCCCTGAGGCGTCTGGAAGGGGGTCGGAATTGTGGCCACAACTCAGTGGGACTGATCCGCCAAAAGCGTGCAATCTAGACTAGTCTGCTATCTAGACTGGTCCGGGCAGGAACCTGACTCCCGGCCCACAGTGGATCCGGCCTGTACAATTGCGTAGATAAAACCTAACCTGGACAGACCCCACAACCCAGCAGGGACTCCCATGGTCCTGGGAGAAGCTGAACAACCCTGAGGGGTGTGGAAGGGGGTCTGAACTGCGGCCACAACTCAGTGCGACAGAACCACCACAGTCTTGCTGTCTGAAGAGGTCCAGGCGGGAACCTATTTACCCACCACAGCAGAGCATGCTGCACAGTTGGGCAGTTAAAACCTAGCCTGGCCAGTCCCACAGCCTGGCAGGGTCTCCCACATACTTGGGAGAGGCTGGACTGCCCCGAGGGGACAGGACAGAAAATTGAACAGGAGCCTCCAATACAGCTGGTCTGAATCCCCTGATTAGCATGAACGGGATCAGGCAGAAGCCTACCTCTGCTGACCCAGTCAGGAGATTAAGCAGTAGAGCAAAGTCTCCCGTAGCAGAAACCAGGTCACCTGCTGGTTCCAGGGAAGAACTCCCTGATACCCAAAGGCAAGGGCATGTGATCTATAATCACTCACCAACTATCCACTCTCAACGACCAGAGAAGGACATCAGAAGCTACCACCCAACATCAGAGAAAGCAAGAGGACTAAAGGACAGTGTAAGAATGCAAATAACAAAAATCAAAACAACTCGGCCTCTCCAGATGCCAGTTATCCCAAAGAAAGCAACTCCAAGAACTCAAACACAATCGAAACACAAGAAAATGACCTTAACTCCTTAGTAATGAAGATGATAATGGAGGAAACGAATAAAATCCTTAATCAAATGCAGGAAGATGCAGACAAACAGGTGGAAGATATAAAGGAGGCCTATAGAGAGGCACTGGAAAAAATTCAGGAAAATACCAACAACCAGGTAAAGGAAATCAATAAAATAGTTCAGGCTCTGAAGATGAAAATGGAAACAGTGATAAAGACACAGAAAGAAGAAAAATGGGAACGATAGACCATAGAGAAGAAAGTAAGCAACATAGAGGTGAGCTTCTCTAACAGAATCCAAGAAATGGAAGAAATGAATCTCGGGACTAGAAAATACAATCATAGAACTTGAAGCAACCATCAAAGAAAATGCTAAATCAGAAAAAATCCTGACACAAAATATCCAAGAAATCAAGGACACCATAAAAAGATGAAACCTGAGAATAATAGGCATTGAGGAAAGAGAAGACACCCGAATCCAAGGCCCAGAAAATATCTTCAATAAAATCAAAGAAGAAAATTTCCCCAATTTAAAAAAGGAAATGCATAGAAACATATAAGAGGCCTACAGAACACCAAGTAGAACAGACCAGAAAAGAAAATCTTCCCACCACATACTAATCAAAACATAAAATATACAATATTAAAAATATTAAAAGTGGCAGGAGAAAAAGGCCAAGTAACATACAATGGCAGCCTACCAGAATTATACCCTCAGCAAAGACCATAAAAGCCAGAAGGGCCTGGACAGAGATCTTGCAATCCCTAAGAGACCACAGATGCCAGGCCAGACTACTATATCCAGCCAAACCATCAATAACCAATGACGGAGAAAACAAAATATTCAAACAGATCCTTTCCACAAAACCAATTTTACAGAAGTTACTAGACAGAAAACTCCACCATATAGAGACAAGCCACAATCAAAACTACACAGGAAATAGATAACTACACAATCACAAAAACAACCACACAAACTCTCTACTGTAACCAACATCAAAAAATTAAGGGTCTTAACAGTCACTGGTCATTAATATCTCTCAACATCAATGGTCTCAATTCTCCAATAAAAAGATACAGACTAACTGAATGGATACATAATCAAAATCCAACATTCTTCTCCATTCAAGAAACACATCTCAGCCACAAGGACAGACATTACCTCAGGGTAAAAGGCTAAAAAATATTCCAAGCGAACAGTCAGAAGAAGGAAGGTGGTTAGCCATTTTAATATCAAATAAAATAAACTTTCAACCAAAATTAGTCAAAAGGGATGAGGAAAGATACGTCATACTCATCAAAGGTAAAAATCAACCAAGACAACATTACAATGCTGAACATCTATGCTCCAAATACAAGGGCACCCACATTTGTAAAAGAACTATTAACAAAGCTTAAACCACACATTAATGGTGGGAGACTTCAACACCCTACTTGCACTGAAGGATAGGTCATTGAAACAGAAACTAAGCCAAGAAATAACATCATTAACCAACATCATGAATCAAATGGATCTAACAGATATTTACAGAACTTTTCACCCAAATACAAAGGATTATACCTTCCTCTCAGCAATTATACCAATCTTCTCCAAAATTGATTACATAGTAGGCCACAAAGCAAGCCTCAACAGATACAAGAAGACTGAAGTACTACTGTCTATCCTATCAGATCACCGTGGTCTAAGGCTGGACTTCAACAACAACAACAGAAATAACAAAACGCCTGCACACACATAGAAACTAAACAACTCTCTACTTAATGACACCTAGGTCAGGGAAGAAATTAAGGACTTCCTGAAATTCAATGAAAATGAAGGAAGAACATACCCAAATTTGTGGGACACATTGAAAGTGGTGCTAAGAGGAAAATTCATAGCACTAAGTGACTTTAAGAAGAAATTGGATATATATCACATAAGCCACTTGACAATACATCTGGAATCCCAAGAAAAAAAGAATCAGAAACACCCAAGAGGAGTAGACATCTGGAAAAAAAATCAAACTTAGGGCTGAAATCAATACATTAGAAACAAAGAGAACAATTCAAAGAATCAACAAATCCAGGAGCTGGTTCTTTGAGAAAATCCACAAGATAGAGAAACTGTTAGCCAAACTAACTAAAAAGCAGAGAGATACTATCCAAATCAACAAAATCAGAAATGAAAAGGAAGACATAACAACAGACACTGAAGAAATACGAAGAATCATAAGATCCTACTTTAAAGGTATATGTGCCACAAAATTTGAAAATCTAAGAGAAATGGACAATTTCTTGATCAATTCCACTTGCCAAAATTGAATCAAGATCAGATAAACAAATTAAGTAGTCTTATTTCTCCCATAGAAATAGAAGTAATCATTGATAGTCTCCCAACCAAAAAAAGCCCAAGGCCAGATGGTTTCAGCCCAGAATTCTACCCGACCTTCAAAGAAGAGCTAATATCGATTGATACTCTTCAAGCTACTCCAAAATGTAGAAATGGATGGAGGATTACCAAACTCACTCTATGTGGCCACAGTCACATTGATACCTAAACCCCACAAAGACTGAACAAAAAAGAGAATTTCAGACCAATTTCTCTTATGAACCTTGATGCAAAAATACTCAATAAAATACTCACAAAAAAATACAAGAACATACTAAAGATATCATTCACGATGACCAGGCAGGCTTCATTCTAGGCATGCAAGGATGGTTTAATGTACAGAAATCCATCAATGTAATCCACTATATAAACAAACAAAGAAAAAAAACCCATATCATCATCCCCTTAGATGCCAAAAAAGCATTTGATAAAATCCAACACCGGTTCATGTTTAAAGTCTTGGAGAGATCAGGGACACAAAGCACATACCTCAACATAAACCCAGAAAATGCTCCACCACACCACAAGAATATATGCTCAACCATGTTCACAGCAGCCTTATTCATAATAGCCAGAACCTTCAACTATGTCCCTCGGTTGAAGAATGGATAATGAAGTTGTGGTACATTTACACTATGGAATACTATTCTGCTATTAAAAACAAGAAAATCCTGAAATTTGTGGACAAATGGATGGAACTAGAAATGATCATACTGAGTGAGTTAACCCAAAAGCAGACTCACATGGTATATACTCACTTATAATTAGGCACTAGCCCAAAAGGCATGACCCATCCCTCCTTACCTCCCAATCTTACCCTTCCCCCCTATCCCTCCTCCCCTATTCCTCAGAAAAGGGAGCCTCCCTTTGCATCTACCCTATCTCTTCCACTGTGTCCTGGCAAGGGAGTCCTGCCAGGGGGAAGTGATAAAAAATAGCTGGAAACAGAATTCATGTCAGAGACAGGCTCCATTCCCCTTACTAGAGGACCCACATGAAGCCTGAGCTGTCCATTGGCTATACCTTTGTAGGAGGCATAGCTCCAGTCCATGCATGGTCCTTGACTGGTGCTTAAGTCTCAGAAAGGCCCTCTGGACCCTGATTAGTTGGCTCTTTGGTCTTCTTCTGTAGCTCCTGTCACCTCCAAGTTCTTTTATCTCTCTGCCCTCCCACTTTTCCACAAGACTCTACATGCTTCATCCAATGTTAAGCTGTGAGTCACAGTATGTGTTTCAAACCTCTGCTGGGTGAAACCTCTCAGAGGACAACTCTGCTAGGCTCCTACCTGCAAGCTACCATTTATAGTGTCAATGATTGGCTGTATCCCATAGGATAGGTCTTGGGTTGTGTCAGGCAGTGGTTGAACATTCCCTCAATCTCTGCTCTATCTGCTCTATCTTTATCCCTGCACATCTTGTAGTTAGAGTAAATTTTGGGTCAAAGTTTTTGTGTGTGGGTTGGTGTTCCCCTCTTTCCATTAGGAGACACGTCTAGTAAGATAGTGTCCTCTTCAGTGACTCCCAGCTAAAGGCTCAATTGTATTTTAAAACTTTCAGTTCAACCTGCTGATGGTACAAACTTTTTTTAATCTCAGATGGTGAGAAATCAGATGGAAATAGAAAGCCATGACTTATTCCAGGTATACTGTGGCAATGTGGACAGTATGTGCCCGTTTAAAAGATGACAGGCTCCACAAGCTGGTATTCAGTTGCCATTCCGACTACATTGGTCCACAACTGTCAGATTATGCAAATTTTGAAGGAAAGCTAGATATTTTTTTTTAAATTTGGAATGCCCTCAGTAAAATAAATTTTAAAAGGGTTAGACACTACTCAAACAGGATCTTCAAGGACTTCTGGTTTTTAAAGTGATTCCAGAAATATTTGTTCTGTAGTATAATTTGAATTCTAAACTCCTTGCTGATAAATTAACTCAGTTCTTAATAAAAACTAAAAACATACACAAACTCATATATGTCAGCCAGATCCTACCTTTTTTATAGTTAGAAAACTTCGGTGCTAATGTTACACCTTGTTATTTCTTCTAGAATGTATCTGTACATAATTTCCCCCTACTTTCAATGCCTTTACTTATGTACAGACTGAGACTTATAAGGATGAATTTTATCCATTAAAACTGTTAATGTTCATCACTGGAGACTGACCTATCTTATCTATCAGTTCTACTTTGAGCTTGCGCTTCTAGAGCTTTGCTTACAGAAACTATGACCTTTGACCATTAGAAATGAAGCATCTTCAGCCTCCTCTATGCTCCTCCTATCCCTAACTTCTCATTGCCAAAGATAAGCCACTAGAAAGAAGCCTTTCACAAACAGCATTTCTACTTTCCTATAGAAAGCTACCTTTGTCAAATTTACTAACTATAAGAAGACTATTGGCAAACATTAAGTAATTACAGTCCTCTATCAGCAAACACATGACTGGTGCACAATTTCATAAATAAATATGGTCCTGGTAAAGTTACTGCAAATCTCAAAGCTGGGTATAAAATGTACTAGCAATGGTAAATATAAGATTAGTGAAATTTTCATAATTGCACTATTTTGTTAGGAAATTAAGGAATTTTCAAAGTGAATCTCTCTAAATGTTATACTTAATACATGCATATTCTTTGCAAAAACATCCTCCACAAATGAGTAAATACATCAGTGAAAGCAATACATCTTCCAGAGCTAAAATTGTGCTTATATGATGTACAGTGATTTTACTTGCATGTACATATTTAATAGGTGTATAATCTTCTACTTTGAATGAGAGTCATCATATATGCAGGCTCTAAGAACTGGCAAGAAAATAAACATTAAATTGAGTTTAAATGTTCTTCAAAATTGATTATAGCAAATTACCCAAAACTAAAGCTATATTTAGAAATAAACCTAGGAAATCATTTGGCCAACTACATAAGTCTCCTGAGTAACTCAGAAACTCATTCCCAAAGGTTGAGAAGACCTGCTTGTGAGCAAGGTGGTAGAGAAATGCAGCCAGTTTCTGATCCCCCGTTAAACAAAACAGTACGCCAATAAATCTTGCATCTCAATCCTACAGCTAAGTTTCAATAAATGATGTTTCTCAAAATTCACATTCAGTTACATTTTTTATGATTGTTTACTTGATCATAATTGACATGGTAAAATCCTTTGTCTAGCCTGCACAGACCTAAAACTCAAAGAGCATGCCTCTTCATTGTATTTTTCTCATAGACCATCACAAGGCCTCTCTCTTACGCATCTTCATAGAGTCATTGCTTTTGTAAATTTCAAACGTTTTTTCTGTTAGGTTGCTATACATCATCAAGTGGTTTTCAGTATGCAGGCAATACCTTTTCTGATTCAAATACATTTCAAATTAATTGTATTCCATATTCAAAACAATGCTTCAGAAGGTGGGTTATATGGCACCTGTAACTAAATCTGATGATCTGAGTTCAACATCAGGGAACTAACGTTCAACACATAATGAAAAGAGAGAAAGGACTTCCACAATTTATCTTTTGACCACCACCGTATATATGCACAGGAACAAAGAGGCCATGGTAGAAAAGATGGAGAGTATGCGTGGGCTTGACAACATAGACCTTGTTACAGCTACTGCTGAGTGTTAGATGTGCCAACAGCCAAGACAACCATTGAACTACTGATATGGCACCATTCCCTGGAATGAACAGCCAGTAACCTGGTGGCAGCTCAGCTACACTGGACAACTTCCTCTGTGGAAAGGAAAACACTTTGCTCTTACAGGAGTATATACTTATTTTGGTTATGGATTTGCCTTTCCTGCATGTAATGCTTTTACCAAAACCACAGTCTGTGGATATACAGAATGGTTTATCCACCATCAGGATATTTCACACAGTATCACTTCACAGCCAGAACAGTATGACAATCAGGCCATGATCATAGAATCAACTGCTCTTACAATATCCCCAGCAACCTGAATCAGCTTTCTTGATAAAAAAAAAAAAAAAAAAAAAAAGATGGAATTGCCTTTTAAAGACAAAGTTATAGACCCCACATAGTGGCCACAGCCTGGTATGCTGGGGAAAGGTTTGACATAAGGCAGTATATGTTTTGAATCAGTGTCCAATATATGGTATGTTTTCTTCTACAGCCAGGATCCATATGTCCAGGATCTAGTGGTATAAAATGGAATAGCTCCAATCACTTATCACTCTGGTGACAACTAGGAAAATTGTTGCTTCATGTTCCTGCCACCTTAAGTGTTGGGTTAAGAGTGGGTAGTGTTCCTGACTAAAGTCAATGTAAAACTACAGCATGCTAATCCAGACAGAATGACAGAGGGCACACACCTTACAAGAATGAAGGTATGGGTCACTCCTCCAAAGAAAGAGCCAATATCTGCTGAGGTGATCTCTGAGGGTTCAAGCAATACAGAATTAGTAGTATAGGAAAGTAGTTATAAATACTACCTAAGGACACATGACTATTTGCAGCAATAAAGATTATAATTAACACAAGTGTTTATGTCATATTTTGATAAGAATGGGATTATATAGATATATTGGGTATTATTCCTTTTGGTTTCTTTATCATGTGATTTAACATCAATAGATAGAATATTAGTAGTTATTATATTTAAGTTTGAGATACAAAAATAATGTCCTTAAAGGGAGGTACATAGCCCACCTTATATAAAATTTTTGATACATTTGCAATTGTAGGAGGGACAGTTGTTTCATGTTAGGTAAAAATCTATGACTTTGTTATTGTTTTCATTTGGAAATTAAGTAAGGCATAAGAAGATATGTTTTGTGTCAAATTAACAAAAGGAGCACCTATATATACGTACATGTGACAGAAACACTCATGAGCATGATTTTGCCTGACCATTATAAATTTGTTCACAAAATAAATACATAAATAGACCAATGTCATGTGTACACATAAGTATATAATGTAGTCAGGTAATATGCTAGATATTTGAGTGCAAGTATGCATTGTCAAAAGACCTACATGTAGCTGCTAGGACAAAGACAGTTGTAAGTTAGTAAGAGACGTGTTTACCAGTAACAAAAGTGTCAAGATTTAACTTTTACTAACTGATAACACCAATTCAATCTTTTTTCTTTCATAGATGCAGTTATTTAGAAATGATGAAATTGAGGGTAATCAGCTTATAATATCAGTTTAGTAAATATGAGATCAGAAATTTACAGCCCAGACTCTAAATTTTTGTAATGGACCAATTAATTATATCTGAGATCATTAGGATGGTTTTCTGTAATATATATTGTGTGTTAGTATATGGTGTCTGTCTCCCTCTCTCTCTCTCTGTCTCTGTCTCTCTGTCTGTCTGTCTCTCTGTTTCTCTCTGTCTGTCTCTGTCTCTCTCTGTCTCTGTCTCTGTCTCTGTCTCTCTCTCTCTCTCTCTCTCTCTCTCTCTCTGTGTGTGTGTGTGTGTGTGTGTGTGTGTGTGTGTGTGTCTGTGTTCTCATATGTGCACAAGTGTCCAGAAGTTAATATTGGTTTCTTCAATCACTGCTCTCCTCCTTATTTCTAAGGCAGGGTCTTTCATATGCCAGGGTTCTCCCTTTCTCTACATCCTAATCTAATAGGGTGTTGCAGAAACACACCACTGTACTGGCATCTATGTATAGGCTGGGGAGCCAAAATTAGGTCCTCATATTTATGCAACAAGCACTTTATCTAATTGATCCATTTTCCCTTTATAGAAGGGATCACAGACTAGGAGAGAAGATCTTATGAGAAACAAGTCATGTTTGGCATGGATTTAATGGCACTACTAGAGGAATCTGAAATGGGGACAATGGGTGGAGGGCTTCTACTTAGAACGTATGAGAAATGGCTTCACAAAGAAGAAACAAATCCTACAGAGACATGAGGAACAAGGTGGATTGACAGAGGGCCAGACTGAAGTTTATCTGTGGCTCGGCATGTTTGAAGTATTATTGCATATATGTGTAAGCTGCAGTTGAAGTTGGAATAGAATTAGGGAAAATTTCTTGGGTGTAGTCAGAAAGGTCAAAATCCAAAAAGCCTTGAAACAATGATAACTTTTTAGCCCATGTGGCGTGAGACCCTAGGAACTGGGATAAAACCACCAGAAGTCTAATTTGAAAATATCACACAGATGCACAGAATGAGCAGGGTTTTCCTAAGCACCATGATAGAGAAAGCCATTCCAGACAGAACCAGGACAGTGCCCTGTGATACATTTCAGGAAAAAAATCTGATAACATAATACAAAGAAAGTCAGTATTAAAACAAAGCAAAAAAGTTCCTTAGGGTAAATTTAGGTAGCCTTCAATTCCACGCATGAAACCTGTTGGTTCTATACAAGATGACCAGGGGATGACATGACCTCATCCATGTTTTTTGAAGACTAAATCCAGTAGAAATCAAGAGGACTAGCTGTCAGCAGATAACCTAGCTAGCAGGTTTTGTGGTAGTCCAGGTGTGAGGGAGAAAAGAGCTAGGAATGAAGCAATAAGTAAAAAAAGAGGACAGAGAATTTAAAAGAACTCTTTGCAGAAACAGCATGACTCAGATTCAGTATAGAAAGGGACACACATGGGCTGAGGCAGAGTTAGACTATTTTAAAATGCTCTGTGTTCTTGCCATGATTGTCTGGTGTGTTACACCGTGCATAATGTGTGGAGGAACACTTTCTCCAAATAGTCTGCACTCAGAAAAAAGTTCCCTATTTAAATTCAGGGTGGGACAGACTGTAGATCAGCAGGACCCAAAGCTAGATGACAAAGAGATTAGATTATAAAACAGCTGCTGGTCCCCAGTAGTAAGCAACCAACAAAGGGCAAAGTGCCAGGTGCTATGTACCAAGCATGAGGTACAAGGGAAAATACGCATAAGGAATTAGGGAACTTGTTTCTGGGCACTAAGGTCTGAAAAGATACTGTGTTCAAAGTGTGAGGAAGGACATATGTTTTAAAATATAAGCCTTGTCTACAGAATCCACTCAAAGACAGCAATGAGAAAGAATACACGTGGTCACAAAGAGGAAGATAAACCCTAGCCATTGCTTTAAAAGTTTTATTCCTTCTCAACTCTCTGATGGGGTTGAAGACCAGATAGTTTCATCTTTCCATTAAGCTTAGTAGGTTAGGGGTTAAGATGTTTTTAGATCAAGACAGATGTTTTAAGTTAAAAGAGATGAAATAAGATAGATATTGATCTTCATTCAGAAATTTAGACCTAACAAGGTAGGAAAGATGTTTACTTCAAGTTTACCAAATACAAATAGCCAAATCACTATGAATGCACCATTTATATAATTCCTGGTTGTCTCGTGGTTCTTTCTGCTGTATGCAGTTTATTTTACTCATGTGTAATCATAAAAATATATACACTAAAAAAGAAACATAATAAAAAAATTTTAAAAGAGCCAAAAAAATAAAAGTCCCAGCAGAGCCAGGCAGCCCTAAGGGTGTGGTAACAAGATCGTAAAGTTTTGTGAATGGCTCCTTATAGGTGCCCAGAAACAGGTCCCAGAACCTGCAGAGACCTGACTCAGACATGACACTCACACACATCACAGGACACGGTGGGAGAAGGAATTTCTCCAGAGGAGAAAAAGAACGGCGGCGATATGTTGAACATTTATTTTTGTGCCAGCAACTGTGACAATTGATGACAATACTGAAATTTGGGCATTATTATTCTCATTTTACACAGCTGGGAAACTAATATTCTTTTTGGTAATTTGCCTTAAATCTCAGAGCTAAGCAGTAGATAGCTGAGACCATCTTTTTTCATTACACATTTCTGGCACCCTATGTGCATTCCTTGAGTGGTACAAACATGCTGTTTCTTTCTCTCTCTCTCTCTCTCTCTCTCTCTCTCTCTCTCTCTCTCTCTCTCTCTCTGTTATGCACACACACACACACACACACACACACACACACAGAGAGAGAGAGAGAGAGAGAGAGAGAGAGAGACAGAGCGAGAGACAGAAAGAGACAGAGAGAGACAGAGAGATAGAGACAGAGACAGAGAGACACAGGGAGAGACAGAGACAGAGACACACAGAAGCTCTTGGCAATAATGTTACAAGTATCTTCTCAAAGAAGTGACTGTTTTTCAGTGCCAAGAGAAACTAAAGGCACAATCTCTACAAAAGACAAGAACAAGAATATATGGTTCTTCTGCCTTTCCCTAGTCCCCAGTACTCTTAAGTCCTTGCCCTTCCTGCCCTCTTTGTGAATCCAATATTGTTCTAAATGAAACAGCCACTACCAAACTTATCTTTCTCTGCTGACTGAAGTCCACCTTACTGCTGACTTCTTCATCTTCTCTTTGCTGGCGACTGGAGGAGCAATTGTTAAACATGCTTGGATTCATCTAGACCAAGTAAGGGGCAAAGGGTCATATGATTGACAGCTTTCCAATTCTGTAGAAACTATACATATGACCAGATCAATAAATCATTTAGAGCCATTAGGGCATGGGCATGGATTCCCTTATCATTTCACAGTCGAAGCTCCATTTCTGAAGTATGCTGAGAGCCATCTTCTGGAAGTTCAATTCATGTTGCCAGCAATGGCACAACCAAAGTGGTGTGAGGTGGGCCTCTGGTCATCTGTCAAAGAAGCAGCAATCAGGGTGTCCTTTCTGCAGATTTCATAATATCAACATAACCAGACATATTGTTTATTACAAGAAAAATAAATTAGCTGCTGGCCTAGAGAGATAAATTCATTTTCTACTAAACTATAAGAGATACTACAAACTATAAGAGACACTACAATTGACAAAGTATTGAGAATTATACTAAATCTCTTGGAAGGTAGCCTTTGTGCATTTACTCAGAACAAACAATGCATCTTTGACCTTCTACTTCTTTGAACTTGATAAGCAATATGCGCTTTTGTTATTTCACAAATATTCTGTAAACCATACAAAGAATTAATGAATTTCTTGTATTCTAGCATATTTTATTTTAGACAACTCTATCTTCTTGCCCCTGAGTATTTTCAGCATGACTTATTAAACATCATAATGTAGTTTTTAATAGACCATAAACTGTGTCTAATAAAGGACATTATTCAAAGACAGATAGTCTATACTGGAGTGTAAAGGAGCCCTAGGTCATCAAGAGCCATGATGTGGACACTCCAGGCCCAGGGCCTTCACTCTTCTTTCATCACAGGCCTTAAACAGTTTCTTGCAGGGCGAGCCTTGCTTGTCACCTTAAGAACAACTCTACTGTATTCCTCCACTCTGCAACCCTCTGGGGGCAACAAAGAATTTGTTTATTCTTGAATACACCTTAGAAAACAACACCTGGTTAAGAATATCGCTCCATCGCCAGTTAAGTGTTTAAATCACCAGATCGCACAATTAGAAGCACAGCTAAAGAGACTAGAATCTGAAGGGCACAATAGTCTACTGAGTACTGGAAATTGCTCGGATGTGTGCAATGAGCTCTCCACAGTGGATCCTGGCTCACATATACCCAGAACACATGGCAATAACAAGGAAGGCAGGCTCACATTGCAACCCAAAGAGCAAACAGACACTACCTGGGAATCCACGCAGAAGACATAGGGCACAGCTGCTTTCCTTACTTTACATCATTAGCTGGAAATCCTCTGAAACAAAACCCATGTTCTAACCTCATGATACATATTTTTCAAGTCATGGCTTAATATAAAATAATAAGTAAGAAAAATGTCTGAGATATCTGGGACACAAAAGGCAGGAAACCCTGGGAAATCATAACTAAGATTAAAGAAGCACTCAGTAAATACCTGTTCAAATATTTAGTTTTACTAGGGTAACCCAGACAAAGGAAACAGAGCAACAAAGTGCAGAGGGATTTAAAATAAACAGAAAATAGATAAAGTTGAATAGACACAAAATCACAATGAAATAAAAGAATGTAATTCCCACATACTGTCATCTATCTATCTATCTATCTATCTATCTATCTATCTATCTATCTATCTATGTTTGTCTGACTGTCTATGTATCTATCATCTATCTATCCATCTATCTATCATCTATCTATCTGTCTATCATCTATCAATCTATTTGTCTATCATATATCTATCTATTATCTATCTCTCTACTATCTATCTATCTAGTAAAGTTTTTCTTTCAAGAAGATGAATGCCATGGTTGTACTAACATTAGGTCATCTCAAATGAGGGAATGCTTCTTTCTTGCATCCTGGCCTGAAAAGATACGGCTTGAGAGGAAAATAGTTCCGGAATAAGATGCCCATGTTTGGAAGTCCAGTATCTTGGGTTCTATCACATGCAAGACCTCTGACCTTAGGCAAGTCACTTGATTTTTCTGGCTTTATGTGTCATCATCTATAAAATGAAACAGTCATCTCCTGAAATTGACATAGTTCTCTTTGAGACTGTCTTGACAGATAATGAGAGCACAATAAATGGTGGAAGGGAGGTGGTGAGAGGAGTGGATGGCATGAGGTGCCTTGACACAGTGGGCCATAAAACTGACAGTACAGTGATGGAGGCATGGGATTTGATTTCAGTTTCTACAGATCTTTTGTGACTTGCATAGAAAGTTCAGCTTGACTGTCTTAGAGAGGGAAAAACAGGCCAAGGACTCTCCTAGGGCTGGAATGATGGCTTAGTTGGTAACAGCACCTGGGGTCAGGTTTCACACCCACAGCAGCTCCCACCCGTTTGCAATTCCTCATCAAGAATGTGAAGTGTCTTTCCCCCCTCTGCGCACAACAGATGTGTTTTTAGTGCACATACATTCATGTAGCTAAAAGCATCATACACATGAAATCCATTCAAGCACGGATTCTTTAATACAAGCCATATTTGGTGGTTGAGTGACAATGTTAGTTTACTTCCATTTTGCACTACTGCCTCTTATCTTCCTGCTTGTTTCCAGAAGAACTCATCTCAGCCACCTTCTGGACTTATTTGAAATCCACACCATGGTAATTTCATGGATCAAGTATGTAATGTGTCAAGCTTCCTGCTTGTAGCTTCCTGGTCCCAAATAATTCTGCCTGTATTCTGCCTATTCCAGATCCATCCTAAGACAGAGGTCATATTGGTCTTGGGGCTACATTTGATCTCATAATATATTTCCAATAGCTGTACAAATATGTGTGGGTGCAGAAGTAGTTACTGTGAATCTTGGAAAAGACCAGAAGTTCTGATTTTTCGATTCTCTAAGAATAGAAAGGGTCACAGCTGAGCAGTACCCACAAGATCATGACCTACATCCTGCCCTTCCTCAGCTGTCCCTCAGAGAATTATATGCACTCCTTAGATTGCTATTCGACATCCTTTATGAATTCAGAAAAAGTGACTCCTACAGTTCTGAATTGATATTTTTGCCATAAATATGTGCTTTCAAAGATATATGACCAGAATTAGGGTAAGGAGGTAGTAGGGGATATTTGAGAGTTTCTATATCTTCTGAGATGTGCCCTAAACTGTCCTTTTTTCCTGAGTAGGATTAGTCATGATTTCAAGGCTTGCAACTGTTATGTCTTCTTCAAGCTTGACAACAAAACCCTGTAGCAAGAAGAGAGAGCCAGGGAATTTCAGAAAGACAGAGAGTTTTAGTGGAACAAAACACTTCAAGTCCACACACTGCCTCTGGACCATTCTATCAGCTCCTTCACTTCATCAGTTAACCTCTTAATCAGTTGTCGTTGACAGTCCTAGAGTTCACAGGAGACAAGGCAGTCCCTCCCCATCCCTCAGCGCTTGTCTCTTCACACATGCGCACTGCCTGCGAGTCCTCTCAGCACTTGAGTTCCTGTCTCTTTTTATAGACGAGTGCTAAAATATCTCCTGACTGGAAAAATAGCAGCTTCTTTGGGCTTTTGAAAAGATGTGGTGAAATATAGTCACTGGTGACTTGCACTCCATTTAAAAAGGGAGTGACAGGAGGAGCCTGTCCCGGGGAAAGCCTCCTACTTCGCCATTTATGGATGAGGGTTCAGCCCATGGATGGTATATAATAGTACTTCAGGATAAAGGTGCTGCAGGCTGATTACTTAGGTATAGATCCTGATCTCTCACCTCCTCAATGTTAAACAAAACTTTAATATCTTAAAACAGGTACCAAAAAGTGATGTTATCTAAACTTGTTAGATAATTACAATAAAATGATCTAACATGTGGATATAAGTTAGCAGAAAGCCTATCATACAAAGAATACTAAGATATCTGCCTTAAAGTACAGAAAACTACATGTTAAACCAAAACAATCATTTAAACAATTAAGCTCAAAGTATCTTAATGGTGAAGTAGCACTTTAAGCCAGACCTTAAATGATAGTACACAGGAAGAAGGCATACTTAATGCGCGATATATATTTTTTTATTTATCATGATTTCTAAAGTTAATATTTTTATTTGGTATCATAGAAATTAATATCTCATACAAATAAAATACCACACTGATATATGCATCCACGTACAGTGTTTTATAATTTTTATACTAAAAGAACAAATAATTATGATTATGTTATATTATGTATTAGAATATATATTTAAGAATTTTATTTGAGGATAGATTCCACGGACAGATCCTGTATACATATTCCAAGAGGTTACATTTTAACTTAGCTGGAGGAAACTCCATTTAGACTTTAAAGAGAAAATTATAACTCAAAGCAAATGAGCAGATAAAAATGCATATATTTGGGATTTTGATTCAAGTAATCAAAAACAATGATATTCTACCCAAAAGGCAAAAAAGTAAATTGGCAGTCACCTCTAATCCACTGAACTTTGTTGCTGGAATCATTCAGTGGCTTAGCTCAGGGATTTTTGCATACTTTTATTTAACAAAACCTTTTCAGTCATTAAATTAATATACACACTTTGAGCAGAATATAAATTAACCTTTTGACACTGCTTCATCTGTTCTGATGGTTTTAACTAGGAAGAGGTGTGATGTGAGGCAAACGGAAGGAGCGGTGTAAGTTCCTATCTTTGCCGTGTAGCTGGCTAGATTCATGTTAACAGACTCAGTCTAGATTGAAGGAAGAGGCAGAGATCTGTCGACGATAATTTGAGCTGCCCTGCTGCATGAAATAAACAAGCCCCTTGCTTTCTCAACGACTTACTTTTCATATAAAAAAAGTGATAATATACATACGGCTCTTCTATATTGCTATTTACATGGTGGAGAAACACATAGGAGTCAAAATGTGTTATTGTGATAATTCTTAAGTGTGCAGTTCAGTAACATTCACACTGATACACATCTCCCCTACCCAGTGACTGAATTCTCTAGATACCGAAACAGACACTCTATACCTATATGACAGTAATTGGTCCTTGTGTCCCCAGAGGCAGAAGCACCATCCTTCAGTTTGTAGAATTTTGACTCTTCAGAGGACCTCACACATGTAGACCCAGACACTCCTTAGCCCAGTGTCTTCAATGCTCACTAATATAGCAACTGCCAGGACTTCCCTTGTGAAGAATGAGCAGCACCTCGCTGTAAATACACAACATCTTCTTTTTTCATTTGTCAGTAGACATGTGTTTTTTTTTTCTTGGTTCCTTTATGGTGAGTAACACTGTGGGATATGGGTCTACAAACACCTCAAATTCTGCTTACAGTTCTTATTATCACATGCAGAGAAGGAAAATGTACCCAGAACACACAGAGAGTCTCATTTAATGTTCTTAAGGAACTGATAGTGTTTCCATAGACTATACCCCACTAGGCTAACAGGGAGTAAGGTGGCACATTTCTCACATACTCCACAAAAGTTGTAATTTTTCTGTCTTTTTCAAAGAGTAGAAGTCTCTGTGGGCGTGGCATGGCACTTCATTGCACTTGTCTCTTGCAGCTCAGTGAAGATGGCTGACGCATCGTCTCTTTTCATGTGTTTCTTAGGCATTTGGGTACTTTTTTAGGAAGGTGGCTATTTGAGTCCCCCAATGATGTTCCAATTCAGTTGACTCTGTTGCTCTCCTAGTAGCTAGCATCAGATATCTTATAACTTTGTCACCATTGATTCCCTTAACAGATCAACACTTTGTATATTTTTAATCCTGTAGCCTGGTATTTGATGCTGATGGTATCTTTTGATGAATATTTTTAAAATATTTAAAGAATTCTAATTATTTATTATATTTCCCCCTCTGGCTGTTGTCATATATTTTAAAAAGAATGAAAATTACACTATATGAAGATTTTGCTCTGTATTATGTTAAGGTTTTTAGTTTTAAGCTTTGTACATTGGCTATCGATCCATTTTTACTTAATTTTTGAGTATGCTGTTAGGTAGGATACAGCATTGTTCTTTTGAATATTAATGTCTAGTTTTGCCAGCACCATTTGTAATGAATGATGCTTTTGAAAGGACAGAGTGCCCATATCAATTTTTTAGACTTGTAAGAGATAAATATGTCTTGCCAAAATAGGTTTTCCCCATTAATGTAACTTAAAAACCCTCAATATTTGTATTAGAACAACTATAATAATTGGTCAGATTACTGGTCTTGGCTGCAGATAATCGTTTGACCAATATGAAGGAATATTTTTCAAGAATTGCTACACATCATTCTCAAAAAGATAAATTGCATATTTTATTATTATTTGTAAATTGTATCATGATTGTCATATGTGTGTTTTAATTTAGATATAGAATGTCTTTAAATAGACTCATCAAAAAAAAAAAAAAAACACCTCACCAATAAATAAATAAATAAATAAATAAACAAATAAATAAACAGACTCATCTGTTGGAGGCTTTGTGCCCTGAGCAGCAGGGATCAGAAGTGACTGGACCAAGCAGTCTCTAACTCCAACTCCTATAATAGATTAAAATACTCAGGAGTTCTATCTGAGTGACTGTTGGAAAATGATAGAAATCATAGCATCTAGGGACAAGTTACAGGAAGTAGTAGGTCTACTGCCTGTATGCCTCTGAAGGTTAAGTCTTGTCTTCTGACCATTATGAATTAAGCAGCTTTGCTTCACCTTGTGTAAGCTGTCCGTCAGCATTTTCTGCCTCAACGTGAGCCCACAGAAAGAAGACTGTGACTTTAAAGCTCCAAGGCAGAGAAGAAAACAATGCTTTTCTATTTAAGTTGTTTTTCTCCAATATTTTGTCACAGTGATAGAAAGCTAACACATACGTACATACCTGTTTTACGGGAGGGCTGGGTTGTAAATCTTCTCCATAATATTGCTGCTCCAGCACCTAAACCCTGTAAATACCCCAATAAATAGCACTACACCTATTGGAAATATAAGCTTTGATGGGGTGATGGATGGAAGTCAAAAATATAAAAAAGAGAGTAAAGGAGCAAAACATTTCACTGCTTCCTAAGGTGGGCTAGCATTGTATGCCTCAATGGCATTCTATCAGAATTAAGGTGCAAGACTAAAAAAAAAGGTGTCAGAGATGGGAAGCACAAATAAACCTGCACCAGGTCAATGGTTAAGCTTTAGAGTTGGGTTGGATCACTGTGTGTTCTGTTTCAGTAGATGAACTCACAACAGGATCTATTCAACAGAAGGCACTTAAAGCTGCAAGGACCACCTGAGTCATACTTGAATGTCTAATGTATTTTGTCCACGATGACCTGTACATCTCTTTTTGTACATGTCTTACTACTGTCAGTAGGATAAGCATCTGTGAAGATGAGTTCTATTTCTCTACTCCTCTTGTGGTATTGATTTATTTGTATATTTAGTTTAAATTCCTATGTAACTTCTGTAAAATAAAAACATAAAGGTATAACTTTTAAAGGATTAAATAAAGGAAACCTAGGAGAAGGTACTACCTGAATAGTAACTCTGTGGTAAATTCATGCAGTATTCTCATGAATATTACTACTACTATTTCTTGTAGGCCTCAATATTCTGAGAATTTAGGAAGTCAATGTTATTCTCCATAGGCAGAGTAAATGACATACATAAAAGCAAATATAAGTAATGCAACTGCTATTCATTTCCCCACCAAATCATTCTAATATACAGGCAATATGACTGGTCCTTGTCATATTATGGCATAAAATATCTCATGGCAGAGAGTGTTTTCATTTCAAACAATTGCATCCATGCATGCAGACACCTCCCCTGGCTGATACCGGTAAAGAGAGATGTATATTGAATTCCATCTAATGGAGATCACTGCATGCAAGATCAAGCCCTCAGCAAAGAAGTTGGTTATGGCATGATCATTTCTGTATTGTGTGACATGTTCCTGGAGTACTGTCAACAAACATAAACTTTAATCTTTGCACAGAGAGTTTCTGTAAACTGTGTGTCACACTAATGCTTTTTATTTTGCATGGTGTTTTTCCCCAGAGAAATTTCTTTTACCTTTATTTCTTGCCACAGCTACAATCCATTTCTGACTGACATGCTGACAAATCTATTCAATTCCTTTATATTATTGTACAACCATTGATTATTTCAACATATTTCAGCTCTGCCGTTTTCCTTTTTAGAATAAATACTGTTCCCATTGTCTGCACAGATGGCTAGAATATGTATTCAGGTTCAAGGGAAAGTACATGTTTCATATATTAGGCTTGCCATGTCTAATTTAA